>NC_139702.1:38047760-38227760 GCF_964188405.1 Protomyctophum parallelum
TTGACCCCCACACTAACAGGTCAGTGTTTTGACCCCCACACTAACAGGTCAGTGTTTTGACCCCCACACTAACAGGTCAGAGACACGTCATTTTAAAAAGCCATGCATTGGAGGGGCTATACCGCTCCTCAAAATAAAGGAATAGTAATAAATAAAAAAACTCAAATGGATAACAGAGTCCACACCACAACATAACAAATAGACAATGCTGAACTATATTATTATAATGAATTGTTCTAGTGCTCGGTGTGAACGGCCCTAAGTCACTTGACCTCTGACCTGTCATCCCAGGTGGAGTGGCTGTGCACCGATGGCCAAGCGGCGCGGTGGAGTGGGCGTGGCCACGTGGAACGGCTTTCTGTACGCCATCGGAGGTCACGATGCGCCAGCCTCCTCCCTGGCCTCACGTCTCAGTGACTGTGTGGAGAGGTGAGTGTGTGCGTGTGCGTGTGCGTGTGTGTGTGTGTGTGTGTGTGTGCGCGTGTGTGTGTGTGTGTGTGTGTTTGTCACTGTGCCCACTGAGCAGATGTGGTGGATCCGTTATTGCTCACAATAACAATTCATTGTAGATCTTGCACGATAGCTAGAACTGTGGTTGGCGTGTGTGCTTAAGGTGTCAGGTTGATGTTAATCTTAGAATAATGGCTTTCTGCTTTGCTCTGCTCGCTTTGAATTATTGTGTGTGTGTGTGTGTGTGTGTGTGTGTGTGTGTGTGTGTGTGTGTGTGTGTGTGTGTGTGTGTGTGTGTGTGTGTGTGTGTGTGTGTGTGTGTGTGTGTGTGTGTGTGTGTGTGTGTGTGTGTGTGTGTGTGTGTGTGTGTGCGCGTGTGTGTGCGCATGCGTGCACATGCGCGTGTGTGCAGGTACGACCCTCAGACAGACACGTGGACGGTGGTCGCTCCCATGAGCATCAGCAGGGACGCGGTGGGCGTGTGTCTGCTCGGCGACCGTCTCTACGCCGTGGGCGGTTACGACGGACAGGCCTACCTCAACGACGTAGAAGCCTACGACCCGCAGACAAACGAGTGGACGCAGGTGTGCGCACATGAGTACATGCGTATACCTACACACGCATGCACAAATCACTATACTGTGTAGATCACACAGTGCTCATACATGTACATGTGACTGCAGCATTTAGCTTTATATTGTCCCGTGTGTACACATGCTCGCAAAAATGCATGCCTGAGCCCACGTACATTCGTACGGTACACAATAATGTGTCATGAACATAAACATGTCATTTTAGACACGCACCGTGACACACACACACACACACACACACACACACGCACACACAGCGTGTCCTTCCAGCGCTGGTACTGAATTGTTTTTTACTGTTATGTAAATGTGTGTTTTGTTGCATGCTCATGTCCTTGCTCTGCCAGTACGGCACTATAGCATAGGAGAGAGGGGTGGAGCAGGGAGGGAGGGAGGGAGGGGGGAGGGGTGGAGGGAGGGAGGGAGGAGGGAGGAGGGAAGAAAGAGGGAGGGCTGGGCTGGGCTCTACTCAGCAGGATTTCGGCCTCCTCCATCACAGTGGTCCTGTACGTCCCGTCCCGCCTGCTATTTAAGGAGGCTTCACAGAGCCATCTGTCATATCAGAAACAATACGCCACACGCCAAGCCGCTGTCGGCCATGCAGAAACCTTGTATCTCCATTTTTCTGCTTTTTGTGTGACTTTGCGAGTATGTTATGTAAAAAGAAAATAAATCACACTCGTGTGAAGTGAGGGGTGCTCTTATCCAGGTTACCAAAGACGTTAAGACGAGGTATGATGAATTAGGCTTAATATATAGTTTAACATTTTGTTTTTTTTACCTTGATTTCACTTTGCTACCGACCATGTCGGAAACAGCCAAAATCCGAAATCCTCCGTTCACAACTTCATGTGCACACAGACTTTATTGCCTTTTGGCTCATAATGAGATAACAGGTTTACTGCCACCTGGAAGACGCAAGAGCCAACGCTAGACCGACCCGGATCTACTTGGTTTTAGTGTGATGCACGTCAGGTTTGATCTTTCATCTTAGGGCGCTTTCACACCGGACATGTTTGGTTCGTTTTAAACGAACCATGGTCCGCTTACCCCTTTGGTTCGGTTGGTGTGAACGTGCATACGAACTCTGGTGCGGATCAAAGAAACGAACCATGGTCCGCTAAAAAAGGCCGAACTCGGTTCGCTTCCAAACGAACCACGGTGCGGTTCGTTACTGGTGTGAACGCATTCGGACTTTATAGAGGACCAAATACAGTACGATAGCCAAAATAGCCGCCGGGCGTCGGCAGTTGTGAGGCTGCATTAATAATTAGTTATAAAAGCATGTCTTTTTTACGGGGATCACTATTGAGCTGACAGTCTGATTTTAATAGTAGACGCATATATGTCGAGGCGCACTGCGCAGCGCAAATGTAATGGCAGCGTGGTTCACATGCGCAAAAATAACAGATGTACAAGTTGTACAGATGTACACGGAATGGTATGTACGGTATGGTAAATTTGGAGCGCATCTCTCTCAGCGCATGCAAGCAATTATATCTACAGGCCTTTAATATAGCCTATATCAGACTATGCTCTCTCTCTCTCGCTCTCTCGCTCTCTCGCTCTCTCTCGCTCTCGTAATGACAGCACAGGAAGACGCATGCAGCCCCTGTGCGCACCTGTGCGTAATGTGACTATATCGTTAGATTGGAAGACAATACAGTCTTGGCTGACAACACCAATTGAAAGTAGAGTTCCCAAGGATTATGGTGATATTTAAATTTTAAAAATCGCATAAGAAATGAGCGAGATATGCCTAAATAAAATGTTAGTGGTCTTGGCAATTTATTTTATTTGTGTGCGATCCGGGGCGACGGCACGGCACAATAGATTTTCATTCATTTTTCAGATCATTGTCATGTCATTGCAGTGCAAACCATTAAATATAGCCTATATTAACTTCATAGGCTATTGTACAATATGTGACATATTTCTTTCACCCGGTATTATTGATGTGAGTTGATCAAAATAGTATTGCCTAGGCTATAATGCTTGACTTGTATAGCCTAGGCTATACAGTAGGCTATATAATGCCAGCACAGTCATTATTCTCTTTCTTTAAGACTAAAGGCAACCCTTGACTTGATGGGCTTTCTCAAATAGACTACTAATAATAATGCGACGATACCAGAAGTCCATTAACGTAATCAAAGCGATGCAATGACAAAGACAGTGAGAACAACAAAAGAACAAGCTGACGGTGTGAATCAAACTATATATATTTTTTTGTCTCTGTTCTGTTGCCTCGGGAGGTGTTTTCTGCTAAACAGGCTTCGTTGTTTTTGGCTTTTGGCGAGGCTGCAGCTAGCTGCTATTGGTCCACTCCGACAGGCTGTTTTATTTTAAGCATGTGCCGCCGCCACGCAAGTTATGACAAAGCATGTGAGTCTTCATGTGTGTGTGTGTGTGTACATGAGGGGGAGAGACAGAGAAATATTTAATGTTAAATAGGCTATACACAGGTGGTCCCAAATGATTCATTGATTACATCACGATCACTATAGCAAAAGACGTAAAACTAGGTCAACTCAATTACTCAATTAGCTGCAGCGGAGCTGTTCTGACTTGAAATGCCCGCCGATTTGATGCGCAGAAATATATATCTAATCGGGTTAAGGTACATGGAAGAAATCAGGGATACCTTGTTGTAGGCTATACATCTCCGTGAATTGTCAGCAAGCACATTATTGTTCAAACACCTACTCCTCTGTTCATCTGTTGCTCTTATTTGGCTAATAAAATAATTAATATGAATGAATGCAATAGCAAGTTGTTGCTGCCTGTCATGTTGCTGTTCTCTTCTCTCTGTGTGACTGAAGGTTGCCCCAAAATTTGTAGTCAATGATTTCCCCTCATGTTCTTTTCCCCCTCACTATTTGGTTCGCTTAACATGTCCACGTGTCATTTGTTTACATATTTGGTACGCTTTACAAAGTCCAGTGTGAACGCCAAACGGACCAAAATCAAAATGCTAATATTTGGTCCTTGGTCCTTGATCCGGACCTTCTAAGCGAACTTTGGGTGTGAAAGCGCCCTTAGATGATTAGTGATGATTAGATGATTAGTTTCATCTTAGATGCTAAATAATTAGCGTCAATGCTAGCAAGCTAAAATCGTTCCATTCTTGCTCTAGAAAGCGCCAATGTTCCAATCGAGATCACCGGATAATCAGAAAATACCTCCGAACATCACGTGTTTTGTCAAAACCATGGAGAGCTCCGTAGATTTAGAGTTATTCTGCTTTTTAGTCCGCCTGTATACAAGAAGTGAATGGCAATGCGTACGTGTGAAACCGGACTTGGATCGCTGAAGAAGGAAAGACCAATCAAAAAAATAGAAATCAGCGTTCCGGTTTGATATCTGTGTGTGTGTGTGTGTGTGTGTGTGTGTGTGTGTGTGTGTGTGTGTGTGTGTGTGTGTGTGTGTGTGTGTGTGTGTGTGTGTGTGTGTGTGTGTGTGTGTGTGTGTGTGTGTGTGTGTGTGTGTGTGTGTGTGTGTGTGTGTGTGTGTGTGTGTGTGTGTGTGTGTGTGTGTGTGTGTGTGTGTGTGTTGTAGGTGGCGGCTTTGTGTCTGGGCCGGGCCGGGGCATGTGTGGTGGTCATTAAATTGTGATCCCGGCCACCCAAGACGACCCGTGTGATAACGGAACGGCCAGACCTCACCACCGCCCCAGGACCCTCTGTCAGGACCTCACCACCGCCCCAGGACCCTCTGTCAGGACCTCACCACCGCCCTAGGACCCTCTGTCCAGACCTCACCACCGCCCTAGGACCCTCTGTCAGGACCTCACCACCATCCCAGGACCCTCTGTCCAGACCTCACCACCGCCCTAGGACCTTCTGTCCGGACCTCACCACCGCCCCAGGACCCTCTGTCCAGCTGGCGTTGAGTGACTGTCACCGTGAGTGACAGTCAGCGTGTCCATCCAGCCACAGCCAGGAGCTCAAAGTCACAGTCATCAAAATATTTTACACAAATGTGTACTTTCTTTTTGAGGGGCACTAGCTAGCCCCTATTCCCAGCTATTTCTCTCTCTCTCTCTCTCTCTCTCTCTCTCTCTCTCTCTCTCTCTCTCTCTCTCTCTTTCTCCTCTCTCTCTATCTCTCTCTCTCTCTTGCTACTCCAACATATCCAGTGTTATGTTATGCTCCAAATCTGAAGTTCCTCTCTTTATTTCTCCCCCCCCCCCTCTCTCTCTCTCTCTCTCTCTGTATTTCATCTTATGACACCTAGATACAAATCATGTGTACTGTACTAAGTAATATGCAAACTGTGCACTTATTTTTTAACTGTTACCAACTGTTTTCTTTCACAGTGTGTGTGTGTGTGTGTGTGTGTGTGTGTGTGTGTGTGTGTGTGTGTGTGCGTGAGTGAGTGTGCGTGTGGGTGTGTGTGGGGGGGGGGGGATCAAATTAGAATCTTCCCACTACCTCTGCTTTCTCCTTAACACCATGTTCCATCTTGTCCCTACACACACGCACACACGCACACACACACACACACACACACACACACACACACACACACACACACACACACACACACACACACACACACACGCAGATTGCAGCACAAAATAGAAAGCTTGCTGTGTATGGTAAGGAAAGTGACTTTATTAGCATTTTCAAAATTGAGTCTGTTGTGTTGTTCTGTTTGATGTCTGAGATCAAAGGCCTTGATGAGTATCCAGACAGAGCATCATAGATGAGGAGAAAGTACAAAATGTAAAAATGAGCCCGCTCAGAGTTGAATCAATAGTAAGGGTTTTACTGTGGGGAGCCACTTTACTGCACAATTACACCAAAGCTTCCCCCGCTGCGCTGCGTTGCGTTGGGCCTATGGGAGCGAATGCAACGCTGTGCTGCGTTGCGTTGGGCCTATGGGAGCGAATGCAACGCTGCGCTGCGTTGCGTTGGGCCTATGGGAGCGAATGCAACGCGGCACAATGGTGGCAGTGGAGCACCCTTCATTGACCATTTAGACCTGAGGACCATTCTACAAATGCTTTCTAAATCGTGAGAGTTTTTTGAAAACCCTACGTTTCTATGTCAGTGCTTCTCAAACTATTTCATGTCAAGGACCCCCCGAAATTATATGTAATTGGCCGCCGACCCCCATCTGAAAACATGTAGTTCCAGCGACCCTCCCAGAAGCAAAGATTTGAGTTAAAAATGTTTGCTCTGAAAGAATATATTCAAAGATCTGCACCACATTTTCACCATTTTTAGAAAATAGCAGACCTACAAGTTCATAGCGCTATGAGCTTGTAGATCTGCTATTTTTCATTAGCTAAAGAATAACACAATGCTTCCCGCCCGAAATGGGTTAAAAAGCGAGGGGGGGGGGGGGGCATGTGAGTTTGCGTGTGTGTTTGTGTGATGTGCACCAAGCAAAGTTCTGACAGTGAGAGGTGAGGCAGGCATATGTAGTGACATATATAGAGCTACTGTACAGCCCTTGGGATGCTCTCTCACTCACACGCACAAGCACACACACACACACACACACACAGACTCATGCAGTACAGTACACAGCCTCCTGCCAAAGTGCAGACAGACAAGCAGGCGCGGCTGAGGAGGGATGTTGTTTCTGGGAGTCCAATGCCCTGCTGTATGACACTTGTTTTCTCCCATCCAAAGACTCCTGTTTGTTCATTTGTCAAGTTAGATCACAAGCAGCAGAAGTGTGTCATCTCCGCTGCGTGGGCTACACGTGTTCACCAAATTATGTTGGGCTCAGAGTCATGGCAGAACACACAGACAGACAGACATTCCAAAAACCCACCGACAAATATATCCAGTGTGGACATTGCGTATAGATGGATGCCCATGGATCCTGTATGTAGTCTTATATTGTATTATGCTGTATATATGATGCAGTACTCATGAAATATATATGTGTCTGTACAGTACTTTATGTTGTTTTTTGTATTGTAAACTGAGATGGCGACGCATTGTAACAAGATAACTTTCAAGCCGGTGTCCCTACTTTGGGCATGCCATTATTGGTGAAAGATGTTAACCTAATTTCAAAGATAGCAAAAATAGCAGATGTACAAAGGAAGCTCACAACGTGAACTTGTAGCCTACAGAGCTTGTACATCTACTAGTTTAGCTATTTTTGGCATTTTTTAATGACTTCTGTCATACTGTATATAGCCTTTGCCCAGTACGATGCAATGTTGTAGCTATTATTTCTTATGCTGCTCAACCATTGTCTTTTTTTGTACCTGCAATGTGTTGTTCACCCCTTTTTACAACACAACTAATGTGATGTACATGCTGTTGTAATATACTCGTATTGGTCTTTTCTACAGTGCATTAAAGTCAATATGTGAAGCACTACTTTTCTTTCTGTGTAACAGTATTCATGTAAAACGAAAATAAGGATTAAAATACAGATGATATATCAGAAATTTTCCAAGCCCTGGCCAAAGCCATAACTGGTATAAAATATGCATGAACACGTGCATGCACCTTTTATGAATATATATATACACACACATGCCGATGTTTATGTGGCACTTTTATCTCTTCCTAATGAGGACAGCAGCAGAGATGGTCTCAACTGTGTAAAGGTTTATAAGAATCATCTTGCAGCATTTATAGCTGAAGAATGAGACTGAATTAATTCCCTGAGCAGATGGCATTATGTACCCTCATTATAGACCTACTTAGTTTGTGTGCGTACTGTGTGAGAGAGAGAGACAGAGAGTGAGTGAGTGTCTGTGCTTGCATGCGTGTGTGTGTTTCAAAGTTATGGTTAGTGTGCAGTACAGTATGCAGTGGTAGAAAAAGTACTCACATTTCTTACTTAAGTAAAAGTATCAATACTGTGAGGTAGAAGTACTTTGTTACAAGTTAAAGTAGGCTACTTGAGTATTGTACCAAGACAAAAGTATTGGTTTCAAAATGTACTTAAACGTACCAAAAGTAAAAGTAGGCCTACTTGTTTTGCAGAATGTCCCATTTCATCCATCCATCCATCTTCAACCGCTTATCCGTGGTCTGGTCACGGGGGCAACAGCTCCACCAGAGTGCTCCAGACTTCCCTCTCCAGAGCAACATTAGTGACTTCCACCTGGGGGATTCCGAGACGTTCCAAGGCCAGTGATGTGTTTCCTCCAACTGCGCCTTGGTCTGCCCCGGGGTCTCCTCCCAGTGGAATGTGTGTAGAGGATCCTCCCTAGGGAGGCACCCGAGAGGCATCCTAACTAGATGCCCGAACCACCTCAACTGGCTCCTTTCCAGGCGAAGGAGCAGCGGTTCTACTCCGAGTCTCTCTCGTGTGACTGGACTTCTCACCCTATCTATAAGGGAGATGTCAGCCACCCGTCAAAGAAAACTCATTTCCGCCGCTTGTATTCGCGACCTTATTCTTTCGGTCATGACCCACACTTCATGACCATAGGTGAGAGTAGGAACAAAGATTGCTCGGTAGACGGAGAGCTTTGCTTTCTGGCTCAACTCTCTTTTCGTCACAACAGTGCGGTACAGCGACTGCCGCTCCGATTCTCCGGCTGATTTCCTCCTGCCCTCACTCGTGAACAAGACCCAGAGATACTTGAACTCCTTCACCTGGGGTAATGCCTCATTCCCTACCCGGACTGCACAATCCACCAGTTTCCTGCTGAGAACCATGGCCTCAGATTTGGAGACGCTGATCCTCATCCCAGCCGCCGTACACTCGGCTGCGAACCGGTCCAGTGAGAGCTGAAGGTCTTGGACCGATGGTGCCATCAGGACCACATCAAGTGTCGGTGTATTAACTTCAATTATTTCTTTGGTTTGAAGTTCATTTACGTTTTTGTGCTACTTTTATTTTGACACTTCCTGTGCATTTGGGTTACCTTTATTGTGAAATGTCCTGTCACCGCACCAACATGCACATAAGCTGGTTCGCTTCACTCACCATTGAGACACAGCCAGAGTGATACTGGGGAAAGGCACAGCATGCTTGAAAAGTAGCAGCTCCACACGGTATGAATTGTTTGTTTGTTTTATACACAAGATTCATGTTCTTAATCAGTTGATCATGCAATGTTGAAACCTGCAGGACTGTTTGTAGCATTGTTAGACAGTTGGATGAAACTGTTTATATTATTCACAGTGCCTGCCACACAGTGTGATCATCGTTTGGTGTACAAAGTTCCTGCTATGCTGTGACTCTTGGATGTACAGTGTATAAAGCTCAAGGTGGCGTTTCCAGCCCATGCACCCTCGATAAAGCGGAGCGAGGTACAGGAGTTTTTCTTTATTTGTTTTATTTGAGTCTTCATTCATGATTTACTTTGGGTTTAACGGAATTTGTTTATTTTGTTTCGGTCTATGATACATTTTGTTATGGTGCATTTTGCTTTATATCTGCCTGTTTGTCTATGGAAATGAATTGAGTTATATTGAATCACTGAATTATAATCAACATTATAATCATTGTTGTATTGTACTAAAGTGATTAATTTAAATGCACTGCTTTTATTGTTGAAGGAAATTATGAAATGTTTGATATGTCTAAGATTAGATGATTTATTTCTATTTTCATAGTTTTGTTCGATCCATGCTTCAAAAATAAAAATAAAAACACCCGTTGAGACCATCCACTTCATTCTTTATCATCGAAGGCGCTTACACAACCCTTAGGTCACCGAGCCGAATACCCTCTCCGCCACAACTTCGCCTCGAGAAAAGTCGAGATCCTGTCCATGAAAATCACAAACGGGATAGGTGACAATGCGCAGCCCTGGCGAAGGCCAACACCCACCAGAAACGAATCCGTGGTTAATGTATGTTTTGTAATAATAGCCTAATGAAAATCTACAAAGTAACTAGTAACTTTTTCACTTGAATGTACTGGAGTGAAAGTATTTTTTTTTATCCGAGATGTAGTGGAGTAGAAGTTAAAGTACGGAAAATTTGACATACTCAAGTAAAGTACACCTCAAAATTAAGTAAAATGTACTTAGTTGCTTTCCACCACTGACTGAGTATATGTGTATGGTCAACATTTGCAAATTGACACTTATTAGCCCGCGGACCCCCATTTGAAAAGATATGCCAGGGACCCCCATAAGAGAAGATTTTTACAGCTCTAGCTGAGATTCTCAACCCGTTTAATTTGTCTACCATTTAATGGCATTTCTGTCACGATGTGGTTCTGGAGGTGTAGGACTCAGGTGCAGAACGAACCAGGCACAGGCAGAGGAGTGAATTTAAGTGGTTTTAATACTCAATAAAGCACACTGTGAAACAACTAGTACATAACTAGGACTTGGAATAACAGACTGAAACACAAGGAACTGACCACATCAAACACGACGACGAACTGACAAGGAGCTGAAAACACTGGGGCATATAAATAGACAAGACTAACTACACAGGTGAACTGAAACACACAATCAACAATGGGATAGGCTAACAGGCAACAGGACACAGGTGGTTAGGGTTACACTAATACAGGGGGGTGAGGCAAGGCAGGAGACAGAAAACAAGGCAGACAGGAAATCACAGAACACCATTACAAAATAAGGTACAGAACACAAATATAAGTAATAAGACCCAAAACACCGACAAAGTCCAAGGGCAGAGGAGCGTACCGTGACAGTACCTCCCCCTCAACGGACAGCTTCCAGATGTCCCAAAACTCAGACAAGGAACACTGAGCCGGGTGGGTGGAGGGGGTCTGGAGGAGGGGACAGAGGAAAAGGGGTCTGGGGACAAGGACCCGAGATGGATGGCCAGGTTGAAGTGGAGTTGGTCTGGAGGACGGCCAGGCAGTTGGAACCACCCAGGAGGACGAAGAAGTTGGCCTGGCCACTTGGGAAAAGGGTCAGGAGGACGACCAGAGGGGCGGAGCCACCCAGGCAAACTGTAAAGTCGGCATGGCCGCTTAGGAGGGTCCGGAGGTCGACCAGATGGACGGAGCCACACAGGAAAACGTCGGCCCAGCTGCTTGGGAGGAGAGTCTGGAGGACGACCAGACAGGTGGTCCCACTTAGGAGTTCTGGGCCACACAGGCCCTGGGGCGCAGAGTTGTGGCAGCAGAGCCTCAGTGGCAGCAGACTGCAGTGGCAGGACCTGAGAGGAGGCGAGCGATGGGACTTCGGAGGAGGCGACCTGCAGCGGCGGGGCCTTGGAGGCGAGCTGCAGGGGCGGGGCCTTGGAGGCGAGCTGCAGCGGAGGGGCCTCGGAGGCGAGCTGCAGCGGCGGGGCCTCGGAGGCGAGCTGCAGCGGCGGGGCCTCGGAGGCGAGCTGCAGCGGCGGGGCCTCGGAGGCGAGCTGCAGCGGCGGGGCCTCGGAGGCGAGCTGCAGCGGCGGGGCCTCGGAGGCGAGCTGCAGCGGCAGGGCCTCAGACAGATGAGACAGAGCCGCAGACGGGAGAGCTGGGGCTGCAGACGGAACTGCAGGTCGAGGGGCTGGGGCTGCAGGCGGGGCTGCAGGTCTAGGAGCTGGGGCTGCAGGTCTAGGAGCTGGGGCTGCAGGTGGGGCTGGAGGTCTAGGAGCTGGGGCTGCAGGCGGGGCTGCAGGTCTAGGAGCTGGGGCTGCAGGTCTAGGAGCTGGGGCTGCAGGTGGGGCTGCAGGTCTAGGAGCTGGGGCTGCAGACGGGGCTGCAGGTCTAGGAGCTGGGGCTGCAGGTCTAGGAGCTGCAGACGGGGCTGCAGGTCGAGGAGCCGGGGCTGCAGACGGGGCTGCAGGTCGAGGAGCCGGGGCTGCAGACGGGGCTGCAGGTCGAGGAGCTGGGGCTGCAGGTCGAGGAGCTGGGGCTGCAGGTCGAGGAGCTGGGGCTGCAGACGGGGTGCTTTGGAGGCCACTGGGAGGATGTTGAGAGCCATGGCGACCACGCCTTCTCCTGGCAGGCACACGGTTCCCCACACAAAGGGCCAAGCGTGACCCCTCATATGGGTCCTGGATGGTAGTCGGCTCAGGATAGACAGGTATTTTTACCTTCATACAAAAGTAAGCAAGCAGGCTCATAGGCTGTTCCTCCAGTGGTGCAGGAGTGGGGCTGGCAGAAGCAGATGCAGGCTGGAGGCCCACAAACCCGAGTCTGATTGACTGGGGCATGGGCTGGTTACAAGCAGGCTGGGAAGCAGGGGGGCCAGAACTGGACAGCTGGAAACTATTCAGCCTTTTCTTGACCACATCAAGGTGAGGAACAAAGTGGCTCACCCACGGCCTCTCACCAAACCATTTCTGCTGAGCTGAAATCCTCCCCAGCAGCTCAGCATGCTGGCTGAGAGGTGAAGCAATGAGGTGGTTCACGGCATAATCAAACTCCTGTACCTTCTGCTGAAAGAGCTTTCGTTCTGCTGAGTCCATCCTGGTCAGTTCGTACTGTCACGATGTGGTTCTGGAGGTGTAGGACTCAGGTGCAGAACGAACCAGGCACAGGCAGAGGAGTGAATTTAAGTGGTTTTAATACTCAATAAAGCACACTGTGAAACAACTAGTACATAACTAGGACTTGGAATAACAGACTGAAACACAAGGAACTGACCACATCAAACACGACGACGAACTGACAAGGAGCTGAAAACACTGGGGCATATAAATAGACAAGACTAACTACACAGGTGAACTGAAACACACAATCAACAATGGGATAGGCTAACAGGCAACAGGACACAGGTGGTTAGGGTTACACTAATACAGGGGGGTGAGGCAAGGCAGGAGACAGAAAACAAGGCAGACAGGAAATCACAGAACACCATTACAAAATAAGGTACAGAACACAAATATAAGTAATAAGACCCAAAACACCGACAAAGTCCAAGGGCAGAGGAGCGTACCGTGACACATTTCTATCTCTGGGCCCCCCGATTTATATGGTAAAATCAATGTTAATTTAACTCTTGAGAGTGTACAAATGGAACCAAATGGACCGGTCCAGGGTCCATTTGTACACTCTCTGAGTTACAGACTTATAAGGGTCCATTTGGTTACAAACTATCATTTAGCTGGGGACCCTCTGGAACTCCCTCAAGGACCCATGGGGGTCCCCGGACTCCACTTTGGGGACCACTGGTCCACGCAGCATTGGACAGCACTGACATGACTGAACGGCGCTCACCATTTACAGATGCTGCAGCCTGTGAGTGACCCTGGGCCATGCAGGCCGCAGTAGCTGCTGTGAGTGACCGTGGGCCATGGCCAGTAGCCATGGTCAAACGATTTGCTCTTTTGTTCACCACAAAGGGAACTCTAAATCACCAACCTGCTCCGACAGATCATGTCCACCAGTATTCATAACGAATCATGTTCCATCCTGACCTTGTCTGGCCTTCCTAATAACCCTGATCGAGTGTTCTGTGTGACAGGACAGACGAGAGAGAGATGAACGGTAGTTCGGCGGCTTTATCGACCCTCACCTGTGAACTGCACAGTTGAGGAAGAAGTACTCAAAATCTTTACTTAATTAAAAGTTTCAGTAATGCACCACAGATATACTGTTACAAGTTAAGTTCCGGAATTCAAAATGTACTCGACGAAAAGCATGATTTTCATAATTATTATTTTTCCTGTCGACAACCATGAAAAACTACTTACTATAGGCAGCTAGGCCGGCTACAGTATTATTTTATCCATTTGTAACTAAAAGAGAGAGTGTACGAATGTAACTAAATGCATCTGTACTGTGTAGGCCTAATCGAATTCCAGCATTCATCATGTCAGCACTCAGGATGCACCAGCTGTGTCACGGAAGATGATAGACTGAACTGGGAAAGCCATGATATTCACCCTGTGTTTGGAATCAGACGGCAAACTTTCATCAGAAAAATCAATAGTCCGCCCTTATTTGCCCTTCCTTTATATACTGAAATATTGCTTGTGCTTCCACACTCCACCAATTTGCTGAAGATCAATACCTTCTTGCGTATTTCTTTGGCCAGCAAATTTCAGCAGCTGGAATTAACATTCAGCACCACTCTTTTGGTGAAGTGAAATATCCTATCAACACACAAATATAAAATATGAAAGAAATCCGGTAGCTGACCACATGTTATGTCAACCACATAACTGTAATCTCTGCTGTAAAATTTGTAAAGTTTCCCAAACAGTGGGTCGTGAGTCTCGGGAAACATTTGTGGGTCGCGGACAGTACACCTAGAAACCCCATTCAAACTTGAATAGGTAGATATCAAGGTGGACATGTTTGCCTGAAAATTAATATCTTTGAAATGTTTCATAGTTTTAGAAATATATAGTGCATTGTATACACTAGACACTGCTCTTTTGGACTCATGCTTATATGCCTGTATAAAAACCTGTATGAGATCGTTTGAGGCCACCAGCTCGGAAGCTTTCGCCTCTCCCATGAAGTACTCTCGTACTTGAAGGTATCTAAAAAAGTCCTTGCACATATTTTTCAATTGTTCAAAACTCAAAAACACATTGCCATCCATGGTAGTACTGAAAGAGGAAAAACCATACCGAGCCCATCGCCTGAAAGTTTGATCATACACACCAGGCTTAAAATCTGGATCGTAAGCGGGCCACCTCAACACCCTGATTGTCCTCTCCATTCTGAACTGTTTCACGACTTTGAACCAGATATTTAAAGTAAATATTGTGAATGGGTCTAAAATATCATAGTAGGACTTAGCCTGTTCTTTATTCCCAATTAAAGTCTGAATAGGGATGTTGATTGATTTAATTTCCAAAGCTTTCCATTTTGCCTCACATTCATCATCACACCAACATATTAAAGTTCTTAATTGTGACGCATAATAGTAATCCCTCAGATTAGGAAGGGATAGTTCCCCTCTTTCTTTAGGGAGTTGTAAAGTTTTGAATCTGATTCTCGGTTTTTTTCTTTCGTTCAGATAAATCTAGATATCATTTGACACCTCCACTGGTAGAGACTGAAATAAATATAATATCCTAGGTATAACATTCATCTTGACTGCTTCTATTCTAGAACTTAAGTCCAAGGGTGACAGAGACCATCTCTCTATATCTTTTTTAATTTGTGTGATTATGGGCTGATAAGGATAGAGATTTATTTAAATATATTATTGAAGGAGTTAATCGATCTAAGAGAACTGGGGAGATTGTTCCAGTCATCCGGAGCTTCATATTTGAAAGCACGTCGGCCGACTTCTTTTCTAATGTTGGTGGGGACAATGAGGTAGGCATACTCTGTATTCCTCAGATTATATGGTGAGCTAAAGGGATGCAAATACTGTTTTAAATATTCAGGGTAGTTAAAGTGAATGCATTTGAAGATGAATATCAGCCAATGAATGCCTTCTAGATTTGAGAGTTAACCAGTTGAGGGTCTCATACATAACACAGTGATGGGTCATATAAGGACACCTTAGTATGAATCTGCAGAGGTTATTATAAGTTACATTAAGAGGATAGAGGTTTGTTTCAGAAGTAGCCTATTTTGATAAAAAATGTCAGCATAGTCTATTATTGGAAGGATTAGTTGTGAGATCATTCTTTTTCTGACCTGAAGGGTGAAACAGTTAATAGTAGGCTTACTTTCAAGCTGAAATGTACTTTCTGGACAAAAGAGGTAATATGCGATTTGAATGAGAGTTGAGGGTCGAGCCAGAGGCCTAGATATTTGAATTCATCCACCTTTTCCATTTGTGTGCCATCAGCAAATGTAATTGATAACGGTAGAGGGGTTGGTCGTGTAGAGAAAAGCATGCTAAAGGACTTCTTCCTATTCAGTATGAGCTTGTTGAGGTAAAACCATCTTTGGACTGCATCAAAGTCAGCCTGTAGTGAGCACTGAATTTGGGAAATGTCAGGTTTAGAGGAGTAGATGACTGTGTCATCAGCATATAATTGAATATGGCAGTCAGAGCAAATTGTGGGAAGGTCATTGATACAAATGGAGAATAGCAGAGGAGAATAACAGACCATGGGGCTGTAGCCCATGGTCTCGGACGGCATACTATAGGATGCCGTTTTTCATAATTTGAGGATTTGAAAAAAAAAAGAAAATCAAATAGTATGCCGTGGGGGGGGGGGGGGGGGGGGGGGGTGCACTAATTTGTAGCCTATCTCGCAAAGCTGTTATGTGCTGAGACTGAATCACAAGGTTTTCCTTCCAAAGGCTAGTGTCGCTGGTGTTACATACAGTAATACATGAGACAAACACACTTGGAATGGGAAATAGAGAGAAAATGGAATTGAACTGACTTTACTGATGAAATGTAAATTAATGTGATTTGGACCAGTAAACTACAACAAAACAAAAACTAAGGCACTGTTGTGGTACTCCTGGTTTATCGGAACGGGGTTCAACTCCCTGCAGTGCCCTGCTCAATTTGTTGTATTTACATGAGAAAAGATGAAAATCACGAAAAAAGGACATAGGCCTATATGTGCTTCGAAATCATGAAAAATGGCAGACCATGGAGGTTTTTTTTTTCGTTATTTTCATCATTTTTTCAAATCCTCAAAAATCATGACATTTTATAATGGGGCTCAATGGCAGCTCTATAGCACGTCAAAAGGTCACTTTCACTTAGAAACTCCATTCACACTATAGTAATAATTAAGCTTACTGTGGGCACACATGCTGGAACTTTTTACTTTGAAATGTTTCGTATTTTCTGAGTTATTTAACTTAAGGTCTGCTGCTGTGAATTTTACACCTCTCCCGCTTAGCGGAGAGTGGGGTGTGGTAGAGGACATCTACCCGAACACGTGGGTATGTCCAGATAGTTGCCTCGCGGAGGCCTCTTTGTCCAGTGTCCATTCTGGGTCCGGAAACGGTACTTTTTTGAGCATTGACCCCAGTAGAAGGTCTGCTGCTGTGAATTTTACACCTCTCCCGCTTAGCGGAGAGTGGGGTGTGGTAGAGGACATCTCCCCGAACACGTGGGTATGTCCAGATAGTTGCCTCGCGGAGGCCTCTTTGTCCAGTGTCCATTCTGGGTCCGGAAACGGTACTTTTTTGAGCATTGACCCCAGTAGAAGGTCTGCTGCTGTGAATTTTACACCTCTCCCGCTTAGCGGAGAGTGGGGTGTGGTAGAGGACATCTCCCCGAACACGTGGGTATGTCCAGATAGTTGCCTCTGGCCTGTAGTCTTTTTTACTGGCATAAAATATTGTCTATAGACTATAGCCTATATACATTCATGAATCCACTTGCTGACCGGCTGTCACTATTGGGCAATTTTTGTATTCATTAACATCCTATATGGCAGGCAAAAATGTCAAACTTTCCTTTTGCTTTAAGTAGCATGACATGTCAAACTAGGAGTTTTTCATGATTCTGAATCCATTCCAAGCATTAGTTATGCACAAAATGCATAACTAATGCACTCATTGGGCTAAAAACGGCCATAGACGTCATGACAAATGTCATGAGGTCAGCACATTTTGGGCCCATTTGGGCAAGTGGCTATGGCTGCTTTTAGCCCAAGGAGTGTTTTTTTGTGCAAAACTAATGCTTGGAATGGATTCGGAATCATGAAAAACCCCTAGTTTGACATGTCACATGCTACTTAAAGTAAAAGGAACGTTTGACATTTTGGCCTGCCATAGGATGTTAATGATAGGTTCACAAGAAACCCCTATAAAAACTTTTGCCCAATAGTGACAGCCAGTCAGCTTCATTTCATGAATGTATACAGACAATATTTTAGGCCAATAAAAAAGACTATATACCAAATTTCCCACTTTAAACAAAAGAAGCCTGACGGCTGCCGGACTATTGCTTCTGAACACATAGCCTACTGAACTTGCGTGCGAGGGTGTTCGCCTGTGCATACATACATCCTACAGCACTGTCTGTGTATATCATCATCATCTGTCAACTGTTCTGTAATAAAATGTTCAAGATATTTGACTTTACTACAGACACCGAGAGTGTTAAAAGAGAGTTTAAAATCAGGAAATGTTTTACTTTTGTCCTCTTTTGTTCTACAAATAAGATCAACACTCTTACTGCCATTATACTTGATATCATTTTCAATGCCATACTGTAGTCCAGCACTAAGTTTGGGCGCAGTATGACTAAATCATCTGCATACATCAAATGATTGACAAGATCATTATTATATGTGTATATAGATTTATGTATTTAATTTTGACTGTCTTTCCGACTATCCTTGGGATTGTGGGTGGGGGGTGGGTGGGATAGGGGATTGAGTTTTATTTTTTATTTTCATATTTGATATGTCTATACTCTGTTTAATACTTGCCCCTGGGTTTGTCTCAAAAACTTTAATAAAAAGATTTTGAAAAGAAAGATCATTACCCAGCATACAACCAGTGTTACAAGCATTCATCTGTTTCGACAGGTCATCCATATAAATTAAAATGAATAGGCAACAAAATTCCTCCCTGTCTGACCCCATTGGTGACCCCAAATGGGCCTGATTCACTATTGCCCCACTTGACTCTCATGGTCTGGTTGGCATACCAATAGGCCAAGATCCTAACTATGCCCCCAGGCACCCCTCTTAGGCTTAGTTTAATAAGAAGCTTTCTATGATTAATACGATCAAAGGCTCTTGACACATCAATAAAAGACATAAGGACTGTTGAGTTTTGCCCTATATATTTGTTTACAATTTCCTTCAAAGCATATATAAAGATCACCCAGCTAACATGTCCAACTGGGCCCAATTGGGTTTTGACATGGGCTATGGGCTTGGGTTCCAAGTGGGCCGTGCACCCAGTATTCACAAAGGGCCCACCTGTGTTAGCCCATATGGGCTTATGTGGGTTTCTAACTGGGTCTTAGGTGGTATCCAAATGGGCCATTTTATTTCAGAACCATGTGTGCCACCTGTGTTTGCCTATATGGGTTTGAACTGGGATCTGATTGGGCCTTAAGTGGGTACCAGCTGGGCAAATTATCAGGCCACACTTGTGTCCGCCCTCATTGTCTTCTGTCCTGTTTCTGTTGTCACCTGCTGTCGATTGTTCATTCCTACGGATAGGATGCAGTGCGCCACATTGGCGGTGTTTCCAGTTTTCTGTAGTAGTTTCTTCAAGTGTTCAAACTTTATGACTGGATAGCACACGATCTGTAGAGTCCTACATTACTATCTCCTACGATCAAGGGTTAGTGTTAGGGAACTGTAGCATGCCGTTTTTCATCATTTTTGAGGACGAAAATCACTCCGACACCATGGACTATAGCCCATGGTCTGGAAGTGATTTTGTCTTTTTTCAAATCCTCGTTTTTCATCATTTTTGACCATGGATTATAGCCGGGTTAGGGTTAGGGTTAGGTTCCACGGGCTAATAAAGTGTAAATTCGGGGGTCCTTGACAAGAAAAGGTTTGGGAACCACTGTTGTAGAGGGACTATAGAATAGATAGATGTTGATAGTATTAAGTTGGAACCGGTTTTCAGCAGGTCAAATGAGGTACAGAAAACCATATGACTCCCAGGCTGATCTCACTGGGGGAAAACTGTATGAGTTTATTTGTTTAAGAACTAACAATCAATTGAAAAATATATTCTGGATGTGACACTTACAAGCCAAATTAGCGCAGTTGGTAGAGCATTAGACTGAAGATCTAAAGGTCCCTGGTTCAATCCAGGCTTTCGGCAGTTGAAATGAGGTACAGAAAATCCTATGACTCTTAGGCTGATCTCACTGTGTGAAAAACTTTATGAGTTTTTTTGTTTAAGAAGTAACAAGTAACAGTCAATGTAAAAATAAATACTGGATGTGTTACTTTCAAGCCGTAATGGCTCAGCTGGGAGAGCGTTAGGCTGTAGATCTGAAGGTTCCTGGTTCAAACCTGAGATTCGGCAGTTGAAATGAGGTACAGACAACCGTATGACCCTCAAGCTGATCTCACTGTGGGATGAACTGTATGAGTTTATGTTTAAGAACTAACAATACATTGAAAAATACATTCTGGATTTGTCACTTACAAGCAAACAAACGAAAAAGCACTTTGCTTTCCACACTTACATAAAATAGCACAAAAAAGCTGTGTAATAGTATCCAGCAGTTAGCTCAGTGTGATGAGAGGCTGTCCTTGGGAGCCACAGGTCCAGGGTTCAAATCCCACATTAGGCATAACTGTGACACTTTGCTTTGCACACTGATTTCCAGAAGGACAACTTTAAAGCAGCCCAGAAATTCACCATGTTTATGTGTCTCAGTGGCCCAACGGATAAATCACAAGTTATCTGTAGAGTACCTTGTAGAATTGTGCTAGTTCAGACCCAACACCCTCAGTAGGAAGGTGCTGGTTTTTGACGTGCCAATCATTCTGATTGACAGATTCCTTGGCCAATCAGATCGGTCTGCCTTCAGCCAATCCTAGGGCTCTTTACATTGTCTCCTCCAATCAAATGGTCGCAGACCCGGACCACTTCCTTGTTTATAACTGGATGAAATACTCTGACCTGTTTTAGATTTATATTGATTCTTCAACTTCATTTTCTTCATTTTCACAGTTTTTGACGTTTTATTAATATAATTGATCATTCTAGATCACTGCTAGATCTGTAACAATCTTCTCTTATGGGGTTGGGGTTAGGGTTAGGGTTAGGGTTAGGGTTAGGGTTAGGGTTAGGTTTAGGTTTAGGTTTAGGTTTAGGTTTAGGTTCAGGTTCAGGTTCAGGTTCCACAGGTTAATAAAGTGTAAATGTGGGGGTCCTTGACAAGAAAAGGTTTGGGAACCACTGTTGTAGAGGGACTATAGAATAGATAGATGTTGATAGTATTAAGTTAGTTACTTTGACAGTGTACAAATGGAACCGGTTTTCAGCAGGTCAAATGAGGTACAGAAAGCCGTATGACTCCCAGGCTGATCTCACTGGGGGAAAACTGTATGAGTTTATTTGTTTAAGAACTAACAATCAATTGAAAAATATATTCTGGATGTGACACTTACAAGCCAAATTAGCGCAGTTGGTAGAGCATTAGACTGAAGATCTAAAGGTCCCTGATTCAATCCAGGCTTTTGGCAGTTGAAATGAGGTACAGAAAATCCTATGACTCTTAGGCTGATCTCACTGGGTGAAAAACTTTATGAGTTTTTTTGTTTAAGAAGTAACAAGTAACAGTCAATGTAAAAATAAATACTGGATGTGTTACTTTCAAGCCGTAATAGCTCAGCTGGGAGAGCGTTAGGCTGTAGATCTGAAGGTTCCTGGTTCAAACCTGAGATTCGGCAGTTGAAATGAGGTACAGACAACCGTATGACCCTCAAGCTGATCTCACTGTGTGATGAACTGTATGAGTTTATGTTTAAGAACTAACAATACATTGAAAAATACATTCTGGATTTGTCACTTACAAGCAAACAAACAAAAAAGCACTTTGCTTTCCACACTTACATCAAATAGCACAAAAAAGCTGTGTAGTACTATCCAGCAGTTAGCTCAGTGTGATGAGAGGCTGTCCTTGGGAGCCACAGGTCAAGGGTTCAAATCCCACATTAGTCATAACTGTGACACTTTGCTTTGCACACTGATTTCCAGAAGGACAACTTTAAAGCAGCCCAGAAATTCACCATGTTTGTGTGCCTCAGTGGCCCAACGGATAAATCACAAGTTATCTGTAGAGTACCTTGTAGAATTATGCTAGTTCAAACCCAACACACTCAGTAGGAAGGTGCTGTTTTTTGACGTGCCAATCATTCTGATTGACAGATTCCTTGGCCAATCAGATCGGTCTGCCTTCAGCCAATCCTAGGGCTCCTTACATTGTCTCCTCCAATCAAATGGTCGCAGACCCGGACCACTTCCTTGTTTATAACTGGATGAAATACTCTGACCTGTTTTAGATTTATAGTGATTCTTCAACTTCATTTTCTTAATTTTCTGTTTTTGACGTTTTATTAATATAATTGATCATTCTAGATCACTGCTAGATCTGTAACAATCTTCTCTTATGGGGTTGGGGTTAGGGTTAGGGTTAGGGTTAGGGTTAGGGTTAGGTTCAGGTTCCACAGGTTAATAAAGTGTAAATGTGGGGGTCCTTGACAAGAAAAGGTTTGGGAACCACTGTTGTAGAGGGACTATAGAATAGATAGATGTTGATAGTATTAAGTTAGTTACTTTGACAGTGTACAAATGGAACCGGTTTTCAGCAGGTCAAATGAGGTACAGAAAACCGTATGACTCCCAGGCTGATCTCACTGGGGGAAAACTGTATGAGTTTATTTGTTTAAGAACTAACAATCAATTGAAAAATATATTCTGGATGTGACACTTACAAGCCAAATTAGCGCAGTTGGTAGAGCATTAGACTGAAGATCTAAAGGTCCCTGGTTCAATCCAGGCTTTCGGCAGTTGAAATGAGGTACAGAAAATCCTATGACTCTTAGGCTGATATCACTGGGTGAAAAACTTTATGAGTTTTTTTGTTTAAGAAGTAACAAGTAACAGTCAATGTAAAAATAAATACTGGATGTGTTACTTTCAAGCCGTAATAGCTCAGCTGGGAGAGCGTTAGGCTGTAGATCTGAAGGTTCCTGGTTCAAACCTGAGATTCGGCAGTTGAAATGAGGTACAGACAACCGTATGACCCTCAAGCTGATCTCACTGTGGGATGAACTGTATGAGTTTATGTTTAAGAACTAACAATACATTGAAAAATACATTCTGGATTTGTCACTTACAAGCAAACAAACAGAAAAGCACTTTGCTTTCCACACTTACATCAAATAGCACAAAAAAAGCTGTGTAGTACTATCCAGCAGTTAGCTCAGTGTGATGAGAGGCTGTACTTGGGAGCCACAGGTCCAGGGTTCCAATCCCACATTAGTCATAACTGTGACACTTTGCTTTGCACACTGATTTCCAGAAGGACAACTTTAAAGCAGCCCAGAAATTCACCATGTTTGTGTGCCTCAGTGGCACAACGGATAAGTCAGATGATATCCGTAGTATACCTAGTAGAAGTGTGCCGGTTCAAACCCGACATACGACATTCGGTGTTCAAATCACCAACACCTAGACTAGGCGTGTCCCAGCGGTCTTTCTTTACTGTGACACTTTGCTTTCCACACTTACATCAAATAGCACAAAAAAGCTGCGTAGTAGTATCCAGCAGTTAGCTCAGTGTGATGAGAGGCTGTCCTTGGGAACCACAGGTCCAGGGTTCAAATCTCACATTAGTCATAACTGTGACACTTTGCTTTGCACACTGATTTCCAGAAGGACAACTTTAAAGCAGCCCAGAAATTAACCATGTTTGTGTGCCTCAGTGGCCCAACGGATAAGTCAGATGTTATCCGTAGTATACCTAGTAGAAGTGTGCCGGTTCAAACCCCACATAAGACATGCGGTGTTCAAATCACCAACACCTAGAGTAGGTGTCTCCCAGCGGTCTTTCTTTACTGTGACACTTTGCTTTTCACACTTACATCAAATAGCACAAAAAAGCTGTGTAGTAGTATCCAGCAGTTAGCTCAGTGTGATGAGAGGCTGTCCTTGGGAGCCACAGGTCCAGGGTTCAAATCCCGCATTAGTCATAACTGTGACACTTTGCTTTGCACACTGATTTCCAGAAGGACAACTTTAAAGCAGCCCAGAAATTCACCATGTTTGTGTGCCTCAGTGGCCCAACGGATAAGTCAGATGATATCCGTAGTATACCTAGTAGAAGTGTGCCGGTTCCAACCTGACATACGACATGTGGTGTTCAAATCACCAACACCTAGAGTAGGCGTGTCCCAGCGATCTTTCTTTACTGTGACACTTTGCTTTCCACACTTACATCAAATAGCACAAAAAAGCTGTGTAGTAGTATCCAGCAGTTAGCTCAGTGTGTTGAGAGGCTGTCCTTGGGTGCCACAGGTCCAGGGTTCAAATCCCACATTAGTCATAACTGTGACACTTTGCTTTGCACACTGATTTCCAGAAGGACAACTTTAAAGCAGCCCAGAAATTGTTTGTGTTTGTGTGCCTCAATGGCCCAACGGATAAGTCAGATGATATCCGTAGTATACCTAGTATAAGTGTAAGTGTGCCGGTTCAAACCCGACATGCGGTGTTGGTTCAAATCACCAACACCTAGAGATAAATCAGATAATATCCATAGGATGGTGCTGTTTCAAATCAGGTAGGAGGAGATTAGTGTGGTCAGGTAGGAGGAGATTAGTCGGGTCAGGTAGGATGTGAGTAGTGGCTCAGGTAGGAGGAAATTAGTGGTGTCTGGTAGGAGGAGAGTAGTGGGTCAGGTAGGAGGAGAGTGGCGGGGTCAGGTAGGAGGAGAGTAGTGGGTTCAGGTAGGAGGAGAGTAGGAGGAGTTCAGTCCGGGCTGTGTAGGAGGAGAGTAGGGTGGGCAGGCAGGGGTGAGTAGGAAGGGGAGAGGCCAGGCAGGAGGAGAGTAGGAAGGGGAGGGGCCAGGCAGGTGGAGAGTAGGAAGGGGAGGGGGAGAGTAGGAAGGGGAGGGGCCTGGCAGGATGAGAGTAGGAAGGGGAGGGCCCATGCAGGAGGAGAGTAGGAAGGGGAGGGGCCAGGCAGGAGGAGAGTAGGAAGGGGAGGGGCCAGGCAGGAGGAGAGTAGGAAGGGGAGGGGCCAGGCAGGAGGAGAGTAGGAAGGGCAGGGGGAGAGTAGGAAGGGGAGGGGCCAGGCAGGAGGAGAGTAGGAAGGGGAGGGGCCAGGCAGGAGGAGAGTAGGAAGGGGAGGGGCCTGGCAGGAGCAGAGTAGGAAGGGGGGAGGGGCCAGGCAGGAGGAGAGTAGGAAGGGCAGAGGGAGAGTAGGAAGGGGGAGGGGCCAGGCAGGGGGAGAGTAGGAAGGGGGAGGGGCCAGGCAGGGGGAGAGTAGGAAGGGGGAGGGGCCAGGCAGGGGGAGAGTAGGAAGAGGAGGGGCCAGGCAGGGGGAGAGGATGCAGAGAAGGGGGTCTTCCTGATTTTTTTTTATAATTTTCTAAATTAAAAAAAGAAAAAAAAAAAAAGAATAAAAATCATATAAAAAAATCAGGAAGACCCCCTCTGCCTTCTCTGCATCCCCTCCCTACTCTCCCCCTGCCTGGCCCCTCCCCTTCCTACTCTCCCCCTGCCTGGCCCCTCCCCTTCCTACTCTCCCCCTGCCTGGCCCCTCCCCCTCCTACTCTCCCCCTGCCTGGCCCCTCCCCCTGCCTGGCCCCTCCCCTTCCTACTCTCCCCCTGCCTGGCCCCTCCCCCTGCCTGGACCCTCCCCTTCCTACTCTCCTCCTGCCAGGCCCCTCCCCCTGCCCTTCCTACTCTCCTCCTGCCTGGCCCCTCCCCTTCCTACTCTCCCCCTGCCCTTCCTACTCTCCTCCTGCCTGGCCCCTCCCCTTCCTACTCTCCTCCTGCCTGGCCCCTCCCCTTCGTACTCTCCTCCTGCCTGGGCCCTCCCCTTCCTACTCTCCTCCTGCCAGGCCCCTCCCCTTCCTACTCTCCCCCTCCCCTTCCTACTCTCCACCTGCCAGGCCCCTCCCCTTCCTACTCTCCCCCTCCCCTTCCTACTCTACTCCTGCCTGGCCTCTCCCCTTCATACTCTCCCCCTGCCTGCCCACCCTACTCTCCTCCTACACAGCCCGGACTGAACTCCTCCTACTCTCCTCCTACCTGACCCCACCACTCTCCTCCTACCTGACCCACTACTCTCCTCCTACCAGACACCACTAATTTCCTCCTACCTGAGCCACTACTCACATCCTACCTGACCCGAATAATCTCCTCCTACCTGACCACACTAATCTCCTCCTACCTGATTTGAAACAGCACCATCCTATGGATATTATCTGATTTATCTCTAGGTGTTGGTGATTTGAACCAACACCGCATGTCGGGTTTGAACCGGCACACTTATACTTATACTAGGTATACTACGGATATCATCTGACTTATCCGTTGGGCCATTGAGGCACACAAACACAAACAATTTCTGGGCTGCTTTAAAGTTGTCCTTCTGGAAATCAGTGTGCAAAGCAAAGTGTCACAGTTATGACTAATGTGGGATTTGAACCCTGGACCTGTGGCTCCCAAGGACAGCCTCTCATCACACTGAGCTAACTGCTGGATACTACTACACAGCTTTTTTGTGCTATTTGATGTAAGTGTGGAAAGCAAAGTGTCACAGTAAAGAAAGATCGCTGGGACACGCCTACTCTAGGTGTTGGTGATTTGGACACCGCATGTCGTATGTCAGGTTGGAACCGGCACACTTCTACTAGGTATACTACGGATATCATCTGACTTATCCGTTGGGCCACTGAGGGACACAAACATGGTGAATTTCTGGGCTGCTTTAAAGTTGTCCTTCTGGAAATCAGTGTGCAAAGCAAAGTGTAACAGTTATGACTAATGCAGGATTTGAACCCTGGACCTGTGGCTCCCAAGGACAGCCTCTCATCACACTGAGCTAACTGCTGGATACTATTACACAGCTTTTTTGTGCTATTTTATGTAAGTGTGGAAAGCAAAGTGCTTTTTTGTTTGTTTGCTTGTAAGTGACAAATCCAGAATGTATTTTTCAATGTATTGTTAGTTCTTAAACATAAACTCATACAGTTCATCCCACAGTGAGATCAGCTTGAGGGTCATACGGTTGTCTGTACCTCATTTCAACTGCCGAATCTCAGGTTTGAACCAGGAACCTTCAGATCTACAGCCTAACGCTCTCCCAGCTGAGCTATTACGGCTTGAAAGTAACACATCCAGTATTTATTTTTACATTGACTGTTACTTGTTACTTCTTAAACAAAAAAACTCAAAGTTTTTCACCCAGTGATATCAGCCTAAGAGTCATAGGATTTTCTGTACCTCATTTCAACTGCCAAAAGCCTGGATTGAACCAGGGACCTTTAGATCTTCAGTCTAATGCTCCAACTGCGCTAATTTGGCTTGTAAGTGTCACATCCAGAATATATTTTTCAATTGATTGTTAGTTCTTAAACAAATAAACTCATACAGTTTTCCCCCAGTGAGATCAGCCTGGGAGTCATACGGTTTTCTGTACCTCATTTGACCTGCTGAAAACCGGTTCCATTTGTACACTGTCAAAGTAACTAACTTAATACTATCAACATCTATCTATTCTATAGTCCCTCTACAACAGTGGTTCCCAAACCTTTTCTTGTCAAGGACCCCCACATTTACACTTTATTAACCTGTGGAACCTGAACCTGAACCTAACTCTAACTCTAACTCTAACTCTAACTCTAACTCTAACTCTAACTCTAACTCTAACCCTAACCCTAACCCTAACCCTAACCCTAACCCTAACCCCAACCCCAACCCCATAAGAGAAGATTGTTACAGATCTAGCAGTGATCTAGAATGATCAATTATATTAATAAACGTCAAAAACTGTGAAAATGAAGAAAATGAAGTTGAAGAATCACTATAAATCTAAAACAGGTCAGAGTATTTCATCCAGTTATAAACAAGGAAGTGGTCCGGGTCTGCGACCATTTGATTGGAGGAGACAATGTAAGGAGCCCTAGGATTGGCTGAAGGCAGACCGATCTGATTGGCCAAGGAATCTGTCAATCAGAATGATTGGCACGTCAAAAACCAGCACCTTCCTACTGAGTGTGTTGGGTTTGAACTAGCACAATTCTACAAGGTACTCTACAGATAACTTGTGATTTATCCGTTGGGCCACTGAGACACACAAACATGGTGAATTTCTGGGCTGCTTTAAAGTTGTCCTTCTGGAAATCAGTGTGCAAAGCAAAGTGTCACAGTTATGCCTAATGTGGGATTTGAACCCTGGACCTGTGGCTCCCAAGGACAGCCTCTCATCACACTGAGCTAACTTCTGGATACTATTACACAGCTTTTTTGTGCTATTTTATGTAAGTGTGGAAAGCAAAGTGCTTTTTTGTTTGTTTGCTTGTAAGTGACAAATCCAGAATGTATTTTTCAATGTATTGTTAGTTCTTAAACATAAACTCATACAGTTCATCCCACAGTGAGATCAGCTTGAGGGTCATACGGTTGTCTGTACCTCATTTCAACTGCCGAATCTCAGGTTTGAACCAGGAACCTTCAGATCTACAGCCTAACGCTCTCCCAGCTGAGCTATTACGGCTTGAAAGTAACACATCCAGTATTTATTTTTACATTGACTGTTACTTGTTACTTCTTAAACAAAAAAACTCATAAAGTTTTTCACACAGTGAGATCAGCCTAAGAGTCATAGGATTTTCTGTACCTCATTTCAACTGCCGAAAGCCTGGATTGAACCAGGGACCTTTAGATCTTCAGTCTAATGCTCTACCAACTGCGCTAATTTGGCTTGTAAGTGTCACATCCAGAATATATTTTTCAATTGATTGTTAGTTCTTAAACAAATAAACTCATACAGTTTTCCCCCAGTGAGATCAGCCTGGGAGTCATACGGTTTTCTGTACCTCATTTGACCTGCTGAAAACCGGTTCCATTTGTACACTGTCAAAGTAACTAACTTAATACTATCAACATCTATCTATTCTATAGTCCCTCTACAACAGTGGTTCCCAAACCTTTTCTTGTCAAGGACCCCCACATTTACACTTTATTAACCTGTGGAACCTGAACCTGAACCTGAACCTAACCCAACCCTAACCCTAACCCTAACCCTAACCCTAACCCTAACCCTAACCCTAACCCTAACCCTAACCCTAACCCTAACCCCATAAGAGAAGATTGTTACAGATCTAGCAGTGATCTAGAATGATCAATTATATTAATAAAACGTCAAAAACTGTGAAAATGAAGAAAATGAAGTTGAAGAATCACTATAAATCTAAAACAGGTCAGAGTATTTCATCCAGTTATAAACAAGGAAGTGGTGCGGGTCTGCGACCATTTGATTGGAGGAGACAATGTAAGGAGCCCTAGGATTGGCTGAAGGCAGACCGATCTGATTGGCCAAGGAATCTGTCAATCAGAATGATTGGCACATCAAAAACCAGCACCTTCCTACTGAGTGTGTTGGGTTTGAACTAGCACAATTCTACAAGGTACTCTACAGATAACTTGTGATTTATCCGTTGGGCCACTGAGACACACAAACATGGTGAATTTCTGGGCTGCTTTAAAGTTGTCCTTCTGGAAATCAGTGTGCAAAGCAAAGTGTCACAGTTATGCCTAATGTGGGATTTGAACCCTGGACCTGTGGCTCCCAAGGACAGCCTCTCATCACACTGAGCTAACTGCTGGATACTATTACACAGCTTTTTTTGTGCTATTTTATGTAAGTGTGGAAAGCAAAGTGCTTTTTTGTTTGTTTGCTTGTAAGTGACAAATCCAGAATGTATTTTTCAATGTATTGTTAGTTCTTAAACATAAACTCATACAGTTCATCCCACAGTGAGATCAGCTTGAGGGTCATACGGTTGTCTGTACCTCATTTCAACTGCCGAATCTCAGGTTTGAACCAGGAACCTTCAGATCTACAGCCTAACGCTCTCCCAGCTGAGCTATTACGGCTTGAAAGTAACACATCCAGTATTTATTTTTACATTGACTGTTACTTGTTACTTCTTAAACAAAAAAACTCATAAAATGTTTCACACAGTGAGATCAGCCTAAGAGTCATAGGATTTTCTGTACCTCATTTCAACTGCCGAAAGCCTGGATTGAACCAGGGACCTTTAGATCTTCAGTCTAATGCTCTACCAACTGCGCTAATTTGGCTTGTAAGTGTCACATCCAGAATATATTTTTCAATTGATTGTTAGTTCTTAAACAAATAAACTCATACAGTTTTCCCCCAGTGAGATCAGCCTGGGAGTCATACGGTTTTCTGTACCTCATTTGACCTGCTGAAAACCAGTTCCATTTGTACACTGTCAAAGTAACTAACTTAATACTATCAACATCTATCTATTCTATAGTCCCTCTACAACAGTGGTTCCCAAACCTTTTCTTGTCAAGGACCCCCACATTTACACTTTATTAACCTGTGGAACCTGAACCTGAACCTGAACCTGAACCTAACCCAACCCTAACCCTAACCCTAACCCTAACCCTAACCCTAACCCCATAAGAGAAGATTGTTACAGATCTAGCAGTGATCTAGAATGATCAATTATATTAATAAAACGTCAAAAACTGTGAAAATGAAGAAAATGAAGTTGAAGAATCACTATAAATCTAAAACAGGTCAGAGTATTTCATCCAGTTATAAACAAGGAAGTGGTGCGGGTCTGCGACCATTTGATTGGAGGAGACAATGTAAGGAGCCCTAGGATTGGCTGAAGGCAGACCGATCTGATTGGCCAAGGAATCTGTCAATCAGAATGATTGGCACATCAAAAACCAGCACCTTCCTACTGAGTGTGTTGGGTTTGAACTAGCACAATTCTACAAGGTACTCTACAGATAACTTGTGATTTATCCGTTGGGCCACTGAGACACACAAACATGGTGAATTTCTGGGCTGCTTTAAAGTTGTCCTTCTGGAAATCAGTGTGCAAAGCAAAGTGTCACAGTTATGCCTAATGTGGGATTTGAACCCTGGACCTGTGGCTCCCAAGGACAGCCTCTCATCACACTGAGCTAACTGCTGGATACTATTACGCAGCTTTTTTTGTGCTATTTTATGTAAGTGTGGAAAGCAAAGTGCTTTTTTGTTTGTTTGCTTGTAAGTGACAAATCCAGAATGTATTTTTCAATGTATTGTTAGTTCTTAAACATAAACTCATACAGTTCATCCCACAGTGAGATCAGCTTGAGGGTCATACGGTTGTCTGTACCTCATTTCAACTGCCGAATCTCAGGTTTGAACCAGGAACCTTCAGATCTACAGCCTAACGCTCTCCCAGCTGAGCTATTACGGCTTGAAAGTAACACATCCAGTATTTATTTTTACATTGACTGTTACTTGTTACTTCTTAAACAAAAAAACTCATAAAATGTTTCACACAGTGAGATCAGCCTAAGAGTCATAGGATTTTCTGTACCTCATTTCAACTGCCGAAAGCCTGGATTGAACCAGGGACCTTTAGATCTTCAGTCTAATGCTCTACCAACTGCGCTAATTTGGCTTGTAAGTGTCACATCCAGAATATATTTTTCAATTGATTGTTAGTTCTTAAACAAATAAACTCATACAGTTTTCCCCCAGTGAGATCAGCCTGGGAGTCATACGGTTTTCTGTACCTCATTTGACCTGCTGAAAACCAGTTCCATTTGTACACTGTCAAAGTAACTAACTTAATACTATCAACATCTATCTATTCTATAGTCCCTCTACAACAGTGGTTCCCAAACCTTTTCTTGTCAAGGACCCCCACATTTACACTTTATTAACCTGTGGAACCTGAACCTGAACCTGAACCTGAACCTAACCCTAACCCTAACCCTAACCCTAACCCTAACCCTAACCCTAACCCCAACCCCATAAGAGAAGATTGTTACAGATCTAGCAGTGATCTAGAATGATCAATTATATTAATAAAACGTCAAAAACTGTGAAAATGAAGAAAATGAAGTTGAAGAATCACTATAAATCTAAAACAGGTCAGAGTATTTCATCCAGTTATAAACAAGGAAGTGGTGCGGGTCTAAGACCATTTGATTGGAGGAGACAATGTAAGGAGCCCTAGGATTGGCTGAAGGCAGACCGTTCTGATTGGCCAAGGAATCTGTCAATCAGAATGATTGGCACGTCAAAAACCAGCACCTTCCTACTGAGTGTGTTGGGTTTGAACTAGCACAATTCTACAAGGTACTCTAAAGATAACTTGTGATTTATCCGTTGGGCCACTGAGACACACAAACATGGTGAATTTCTGGGCTGCTTTAAAGTTGTCCTTCTGGAAATCAGTGTGCAAAGCAAAGTGTCACAGTTATGACTAATGTGGGATTTGAACCCTGGACCTGTGGCTCCCAAGGACAGCCTTTCATCACACTGAGCTAACTTCTGGATACTATTACACAGCTTTTTTGTGCTATTTTATGTAAGTGTGGAAAGCAAAGTGCTTTTTTGTTTGTTTGCTTGTAAGTGACAAATCCAGAATGTATTTTTCAATGTATTGTTAGTTCTTAAACATAAACTCATACAGTTCATCCCACAGTGAGATCAGCTTGAGGGTCATACGGTTGTCTGTACCTCATTTCAACTGCCGAATCTCAGGTTTGAACCAGGAACCTTCAGATCTACAGCCTAACGCTCTCCCAGCTGAGCTATTACGGCTTGAAAGTAACACATCCAGTATTTATTTTTACATTGACTGTTACTTGTTACTTCTTAAACAAAAAAACTCATAAAATGTTTCACACAGTGAGATCAGCCTAAGAGTCATAGGATTTTCTGTACCTCATTTCAACTGCCGAAAGCCTGGATTGAACCAGTTCCAAACCGGTTCCATTTGTACACTGTCAAAGTCAGTAACTTATCATCTAGTATAGACCCTCTACAACAGTGGTTCCCAAACCTTTTCTTGTCAAGGACCCCCGAATTTACACTTTATTAGCCCGTGGAACCTAACCCTAACCCGGCTATAATCCATGGTCAAAAACGATGAAAAACGAGGATTTGAAAAAAAGACAAAATCACTTCCAGACCATGGGCTATAGTCCATGGTGTCGGAGTGATTTTCGTCCTCAAAAATGATGAAAAACGGCATGCTACAGTTCCCTAACCCTAACCCTTGATCGTAGGAGATAGTAATGTAGGACTCTACAGATCGAGTGCTATCCAGTCATAAAGTTTGAACACTTGAAGAAACTACTACAGAAAACTGGAAACACCGCCAATGTGGCGCACTGCATCCTATCCGTAGGAATGAACAATCGACAGCAGGTGACAACAGAAACAGGACGGAAGACAATGAGGGCGGACACAAGTGTGGCCTGATAATTTGCCCAGCTGGTACCCACTTAAGGCCCAATCAGATCCCAGTTCAAACCCATATAGGCAAACACAGGTGGCACACATGGTTCTGAAATAAAATGGCCCATTTGGATACCACCTAAGACCCAGTTAGAAACCCACATAAGCCCATATGGGCTAACACGGGTGGGCCCTTTGTGAATACTGGGTGCACGGCCCACTTGGAACCCAAGCCCATAGCCCATGTCAAAACCCAATTGGGCCCAGGTGGACATGTTAGCTGGGCAGTGCCGTTATAGTGTCGTCCATAGTTAACAGTTTTGTATTGAGTTGTGCTTGAAATGTACTGTAATTCTCCAATCTGTTAATACATTCATCAATCAATCAATCAATCAATGGGCATAAGGTTTTCAAAAACCATCGCAAACGAGTTGGGCTCCACACCCCCACAGGGAGTGCAGTGCCCGGTATTGAGTTGATCAGACCTCACGGTTGTCCAGAATCGCCAGAAAAGGCCTCTGCCCGGGCCAGACTCCACGGGCATGCCTGACAAAGAACTCCATGCGTTCGTCCCACCGACTTCTGACATCTTTTTTTTTATATATATATATATATATTGGGGGCTTTTTGCCTTTTCAACTTTCCAACTTGTATCTTTCCAAGTAGGCCAGTGCCCCACAGGCACCGCTAAAACTGTAGGAATTATTTCTACCAGTATACTACCTGGCTGTATACTATTAGTATACTAGTGATCATCATTTTTCGACCGCGGTCAAGATCATGGATTTCACAATGCCACGCCAGACTTCCCAGACTTCCATTACTCCAGAAATGTGCAGGTTAATGTGTAGACCTATGTCAGTTTTTACACACTTGGTGAATGAAAGCTATAAACATTTACTAAAAAGGTTAATGAAAAACCATATGTAGCCGCTGCCTAACGCAACAGAAACTATGAAGTAAAAAATCTACTTTTATTGCCCCAAACGCAGACAGTTCAGCAGGCCAGGTCACAGATGCCAAAGGGTGCTTATGTGAGGCCCGTAATGTAGCCAACCCCCATCCCCCCATGGACTTGTCGCACAGCACATCCCCATGGTCTTTATAATGCCAATTAGCTTGGATTGTATACAAATGGGTCAATTTGCATATTTTCACAGTTAAATTTAGATTATTCTGTACTGGAATGTCAATCACAGATCTCCAGAAGAGACATTGCTTCGCTGTAAACTAAGGCATTTATGCAATGCAGGAAGGACTTGTAGGTACCACAGTAGGGTTCCGTCTTTCCAGACAATTTAGTCTATACACACCTGCACACATTCACACTCTGTGGAAAATACCACCATAATGTTAAAAAGTCTGCCTATAATTACCCACAAGCCACCTGTTTTAGTCAACTCCCCGTCTGCAATGTGACAGCCAAAGCCTCTCAGAAATAGTGCCTGTACGGAATGCATACTAAAAAGCTCACACGTTAAGTGCTACCTGCATAAAGATGTTCTTCTAACAATTTACTTGCTTGAAATGCCCTCACCCAGTCTCTGTCATCTCACACCTTTAACATATTGGATGACGTGGATAATGAAGATGACGTGTTTCTCATCGCTCTGATTGAGCCATTAGATTCATAATGTGACCACTGATGCTACTGATGCTGAGGAAAATGAAATAATAGCATAATTGTGTCTCAAGACAAACTTGGTTGGTTGAGACAATCTTCAAACGCTTGAGTTACGCCATATGTAGAGATTACCAGAGTACTGGCGAAAGGACTTTGTTGTTAAGTAGCTTAGCCATTGTGTTAAAATTCCAGCACTGGTTAAAGGCAAAATGACAAATAACATGTGCGTGTGTGCATGCGTGTGCGTGATACCAGAAGTTATTATGGGAACATTGTAACAATATAACATACATTATCATCATAATCTGCATCGCAATACAAAATGAGGAGGAAAAGAAAAAAGGCTACTCTGTGAGAAACAAAAGAAAAACTAGAAAAAGTGCCCTTCCGGGCACAGGTCTCCACCAGGTTATCCACAGATCCGTGCAGTTAGAGGTAAAAACACTTTTCGGCCAGTTATAGCGCCACCTTGAGGCTGAGTTGAAATTGTTCATGTGGCATTTCGTCCTGGGCCTAGTGGGAATGTGGGTGCACAATTTCACGGAAATCACGCGATGTGTTCATGATTTGCAGCATTTTGTTTGAAACTGAGCACTCCTGTGAACTTTGGAAGCCAATCTTAACCAATCAGGATGGAGTCTGATAAATCTGAAAGACCCGTTTCGTTGAATGGCTCTAGAGAGACTGTGTACCAATTTGCGTGATGTTTGGACAAAATCTGTAGGTGTACTGTGCAAAAACTTGTTTTGCACAAAGCGGCCTCCTGGTGGCGCTATAACAGGCCGTTCTGGAAAGTTTGGGGCAGAGGTTCATCGTTGGCATCCAGGGAGTGTGTGTGCAAAATTTGGCATCGACCGGGTTGTTTTGCACAAAGCGGCCTCCTGGTGGCGCTATAACAGGCCGTTCTGGAAAGTTTGGGGCAGAGGTTACCCGGTCGATGCCATATTTTGCACACACACTCCCTGGATGCCAACGATGAACCTCTGCCCCAAACTTTCCAGAACGGCCTGTTATAGCGCCACCAGGAGGCCGCTTTGTGCAAAACAAGTTTTTCGATGCCATATTTTGCACACACACTCCCTGGATGCCAACCATGAACCTCTGCCCCAAACTTTCCAGAACGGCCTGTTATAGCGCCACCAGGAGGCCGCTTTGTGCAAAACAAGTTTTTGCACAGTACACCTACAGATTTTGTCCAAACATCACGCAAATTGGTACACAGTCTCTCTAGAGCCATTCAACGAAACCGGTCTTTCAGATTTATCAGACTCCATCCTGATTGGTTAAGATTGGCTTCCAAAGTTCACAGGAGTGCTCAGTTTCAAACAAAATGCTGCAAATCATGAACACATCGCGTGATTTCCGTGAAATTGTGCACCCACATTCCCACTAGGCCGAGGACGAAATGCCACATGAACAATTTCAACTCAGCCTCAAGGTGGCGCTATAACTGGCCGAAAAGTGTGTTTTTTTTCATCATTTTTGAGGATTTGAAAAAAATTCAAAATTTCAAAAAACATGGGTTATAGCCCATCGTTTTTTCAATTAAAAAAATAATAATTAACCTCGTTTTTCATCATTTTTGAACATGGGCTATAGCCCCTGCCGTACGGCATACTATAGCACGCCGTTTTTCATCATTTTTGAGGATTTGAAAAAATTTCTAAATTTCAAAAAACATGGGTTATAGCCCATCGTTCTTTGAATTTTTGAAAAAAGAAATTAACCTCGTTTTTCATCATTTTTGAACATGGGCTATAGCCCCTACCGTACGGCATACTATAGCACGCCGTTTTTCATCATTTTTGAGGATTTGAAAAAAATTCTAAATTTCAAAAAACATGGGTTATAGCCCATCGTTCTTTGAATTTTTGAAAAAAGAAATTAACCTCGTTTTTCATCATTTTTGAACATGGGCTATAGCCCCTACCGTACGGCATACTGTAGCACGCCGTTTTTCATCATTTTTCATCATTTTTGAGGATTTAAAAAAAAATCTAAATTTCAAAAAACATGGGTTATAGCCCATCGTTTTTTGAATTTTTGAAAAAAAAAATTAACCTCGTTTTTCATCATTTTTGAACATGGGCTATAGCCCCTACCTTACGGCATACTATAGCACGCCGTTTTTCATCATTTTTGAGGATTTGAAAAAAATTAAAAATTAAAAAAAACATGGGTTATAGCCCATTGTTTTTTGATTTTTTGAAAAAAAAATTAACCTCGTTTTTCATCATTTTTGAACATGGGCTATAGCCCCTACCTTACGGCATACTATAGCACGCCGTTTTTCATCATTTTTGAGGATTCGAAAAAAATTCAAAATAAAAAAAAACATGGGTTATAGCCCATTGTTTTTTGATTTTTTGAAAAAAAAATTAACCTCGTTTTTCATCATTTTTGAACATGGGCTATAGCCCCTACCGTACGGCATACTATAGCACGCCGTTTTTCATCATTTTTCATCATTTTTGAGGATTTTTAAAAAATCTAAATTTCAAAAAACATGGGTTATAGCCCATCGTTTGCATGTGGGGAGAGTATGTTTTGCACTCCGTCCGTCCGCGTGTGTGTCCGTGTGTCCGTGAACAGCTAATCTCGGCCACCGTTAACCCGGTCGATGCCATATTTTGCACACACACTCCCTGGATGCCAACCATGAACCTCTGCCCCAAACTTTCCAGAACGGCCTGTTATAGCGCCACCAGGAGGCCGCTTTGTGCAAAACAAGTTTTTCGATGCCATATTTTGCACACACACTCCCTGGATGCCAACCATGAACCTCTGCCCCAAACTTTCCAGAACGGCCTGTTATAGCGCCACCAGGAGGCCGCTTTGTGCAAAACAAGTTTTTGCACAGTACACCTACAGATTTTGTCCAAACATCACGCAAATTGGTACACAGTCTCTCTAGAGCCATTCAACGAAACGGGTCTTTCAGATTTATCAGACTCCATCCTGATTGGTTAAGATTGGCTTCCAAAGTTCACAGGAGTGCTCAGTTTCAAACAAAATGCTGCAAATCATGAACACATCGCGTGATTTCCGTGAAATTGTGCACCCACATTCCCACTAGGCCGAGGACGAAATGCCACATGAACAATTTCAACTCAGCCTCAAGGTGGCGCTATAACTGGCCGAAAAGTGTTTTTTTTTTCATCATTTTTGAGGATTTGAAAAAAATTCAAAATTTCAAAAAACATGGGTTATAGCCCATCGTTTTTTCAATTAAAAAAATAATAATTAACCTCGTTTTTCATCATTTTTGAACATGGGCTATAGCCCCTGCCGTACGGCATACTATAGCACGCCGTTTTTCATCATTTTTGAGGATTTGAAAAAATTTCTAAATTTCAAAAAACATGGGTTATAGCCCATCGTTCTTTGAATTTTTGAAAAAAGAAATTAACCTCGTTTTTCATCATTTTTGAACATGGGCTATAGCCCCTACCGTACGGCATACTATAGCACGCCGTTTTTCATCATTTTTGAGGATTTGAAAAAAATTCTAAATTTCAAAAAACATGGGTTATAGCCCATCGTTCTTTGAATTTTTGAAAAAAGAAATTAACCTCGTTTTTCATCATTTTTGAACATGGGCTATAGCCCCTACCGTACGGCATACTATAGCACGCCGTTTTTCATCATTTTTCATCATTTTTGAGGATTTAAAAAAAAATCTAAATTTCAAAAAACATGGGTTATAGCCCATCGTTTTTTGAATTTTTGAAAAAAAGAATTAACCTCGTTTTTCATCATTTTTGAACATGGGCTATAGCCCCTACCTTACGGCATACTATAGCACGCCGTTTTTCATCATTTTTGAGGATTTTAAAAAATTAAAAATTAAAAAAAACATGGGTTATAGCCCATTGTTTTTTGATTTTTTGAAAAAAAAATTAACCTCGTTTTTCATCATTTTTGAACATGGGCTATAGCCCCTACCTTACGGCATACTATAGCACGCCGTTTTTCATCATTTTTGAGGATTTGAAAAAAATTCAAAAAAAAAAAAAACATGGGTTATAGCCCATTGTTTTTTGATTTTTTGAAAAAAAAATTAACCTCGTTTTTCATCATTTTTGAACATGGGCTATAGCCCCTACCGTACGGCATACTATAGCACGCCGTTTTTCATCATTTTTCATCATTTTTGAGGATTTTTAAAAAATCTAAATTTCAAAAAACATGGGTTATAGCCCATCGTTTTTTGAATTAAAAAAAAAAGAAATAACCTCGTTTTTCATCATTTTTGAACATGGGCTATAGCCCCTACCGTACGGCATACTATAGCACGTAGTTTTTCATCATTTTTCATCATTTTTGAGGATTTGAAAAAAAATCAAAATTTCAAAAACATGGGTTATAGCCCATCGTTTTTTGAATTTTTGAAAAAAAAAAAAAACTTGTTTTTCATCATTTTTGAACATGGGCTATAGCCCCTACCGTACGGCATACTATAGCACGCCGTTTTTCATCATTTTTGAGGATTTGAAAAAAATTCTAAATTAAAAAAAACATGGGTTATAGCCCATCGTTCTTTGAATTTTTGAAAAAAGAAATTAACCTCGTTTTTCATCATTTTTGAACATGGGCTATAGCCCCTACCGTACGGCATACTATAGCACGCCGTTTTTCATAATTATTCATAATTTTTGAGGATTTGAAAAAAATCAAAATTTCAAAAAACATGGGTTATAGCCCATCGTTTTTTGAATTTTTGAAAAAAAAAATTAACCTAGTTTTTCATCATTTTTGAACATGGGCTATAGCCCCTACCGTACAGCATACTATAGCACGCCGTTTTTCATCATTTTTCATCATTTTGAGGATTTGAAAAAAATTAAAAATTAAAAAAAAACATGGGTTATAGCCCATCGTTTTTTGAATTAAAAAAAAAAAAAATTACCTAGTTTTTCATCATTTTTGAACATGGGCTATAGCCCCTACCGTACGGCATACTATAGCACGCCGTTTTTCATCATTTTTGAGGATTTGAAAAAAATTCAAAATAAAAAAAAACATGGGTTATAGCCCATCGTTTTTTGATTTTTTGAAAAAAAAAATTAACCTCGTTTTTCATCATTTTTGAACATGGGCTATAGCCCCTACCGTACGGCATACTATAGCACGCCGTTTTCCATCATTTTTCATCATTTTTGAGGATTAAAAAAAAAAAAAAAAAATCAAAAAACATGGGTTATAGCCCATCGTTTTTTGAATTTTTGAAAAAAAAAATTACCTAGTTTTTCATCATTTTTGAACATGGGCTATAGCCCCTACCGTACGGCATACTATAGCACGCCGTTTTTCATCATTTTTGAGGATTTGAAAAAAATTCAAAATTAAAAAAACATGGGTTATAGCCCATCGTTTTTTGATTTTTTGAAAAAAAATTAACCTCGTTTTTCATCATTTTTGAACATGGGCTATAGCCCCTACCGTACGGCATACTATAGCACGCCGTTTTTCATCATTTTTCATCATTTTTGAGGATTTTAAAAAAAATCAAAATTTCAAAAAACATGGGTTATAGCCCATCGTTTTTTGAATTTTTGAAAAAAAAAATTAACCTCGTTTTTCATCATTTTTGAACATGGGCTATAGCCCCTACCGTACGGCATACTATAGCACGCCGTTTTTCATCATTTTTGAGGATTTGAAAAAAATTCAAAATTTCAAAAAACATGGGTTATAGCCCATTGTTTTTTTAATTTTTGAAAAAAAAATTAACCTAGTTTTTCATCATTTTTGAACATGGGCTATAGCCCCTACCGTACGGCATACTATAGCACGTCGTTTTTCATCATTTTTCATCATTTTTCATCATTTTTGAGGATTTGAAAAAAAATCAAAATTTCAAAAACATGGGTTATAGCCCATCGTTTTTTGAATTTTTGGAAAAAAAAAATTAACCTTGTTTTTCATCATTTTTGAACATGGGCTATAGCCCCTACCGTACGGCATACTATAGCACGCCGTTTTTCATCATTTTTCATCATTTTTGAGGATTTAAAAAAAAATCTAAATTTCAAAAAACATGGGTTATAGCCCATCGTTTTTAGAATTTTTGAAAAAAAAAATTAACCTAGTTTTTCATAATTTTTGAACATGGGCTATAGCCCCTACCTTACGGCATACTATAGCACGCCGTTTTTCATCATTTTTGAGGATTTGAAAAAAATTCAAAATAAAAAAAAACATGGGTTATAGCCCATTGTTTTTTGATTTTTTGAAAAAAAAATTAACCTAGTTTTTCATCATTTTTGAACATGGGCTATAGCCCCTACCGTACGGCATACTATAGCACGCCGTTTTTCATCATTTTTCATCATTTTTGAGGATTTTTTAAAAAATCTAAATTTCAAAAAACATGGGTTATAGCCCATCGTTTTTTTAATTAAAAAAAAAAAAAAAAAACTCGTTTTTCATCATTTTTGAACATGGGCTATAGCCCCTACCGTACGGCATACTATAGCACGCCGTTTTTCATCATTTTTGAGGATTTGAAAACATTTCAAAATTTCAAAAAACATGGGTTATAGCCCATTGTTCTTTTAATTTTTGAAAAAAAAATTAACCTTGTTTTTCATCATTTTTGAACATGGGCTATAGCCCCTACCGTACGGCATACTATAGCACGCCGTTTTTCATCATTTTTCATCATTTTTGAGGATTTAAAAAAAAATCAAAATTTCAAAAAACATGGGTTATAGCCCATCGTTTTTTGAATTTTTGAAAAAAAAAAATTACCTAGTTTTTCATCATTTTTGAACATGGGCTATAGCCCCTACCGTACGGCATACTATAGCACGCCGTTTTTCATCATTTTTGAGGATTTGAAAAAAATCAAAATTTCAAAAAACATGGGTTATAGCCCATCGTTTTTTGAATTTTTGAAAAAAAAAATTAACCTCGTTTTTCATCATTTTTGAACATGGGCTATAGCCCCTACCGTACGGCATACTATAGCACGCCGTTTTTCATCATTTTTGAGGATTTGAAAAAAATTCAAAATTTCAAAAAACATGGGTTATAGCCCATTGTTTTTTTAATTTTTGAAAAAAAAATTAACCTAGTTTTTCATCATTTTTGAACATGGGCTATAGCCCCTACCGTACGGCATACTATAGCACGTCGTTTTTCATAATTTTTCATCATTTTTGAGGATTTGAAAAAAAAATCAAAATTTCAAAAACATGGGTTATAGCCCATCGTTTTTTGAATTTTTGAAAAAAAAAATTAACCTTGTTTTTCATCATTTTTGAACATGGGCTATAGCCCCTACCGTACGGCATACTATAGCACGCCGTTTTTCATCATTTTTCTACATTTTTGAGGATTTAAAAAAAAATCAAAATTTCAAAAAACATGGGTTATAGCCCATCGTTTTTAGAATTTTTGAAAAAAAAAATTTACCTAGTTTTTCATCATTTTTGAACATGGGCTATAGCCCCTACCTTACGGCATACTATAGCACGCCGTTTTTCATCATTTTTGAGGATTTGAAAAAAATTCAAAATTAAAAAAAAAACATGGGTTATAGCCCATTGTTTTTTGATTTTTTGAAAAAAAAATTAACCTAGTTTTTCATCATTTTTGAACATGGGCTATAGCCCCTACCGTACGGCATACTATAGCACGCCGTTTTTCATCATTTTTCATCATTTTTGAGGATTTTTTAAAAAATCTAAATTTCAAAAAACATGGGTTATAGCCCATCGTTTTTTTAATTAAAAGAAAAAAAAAAAAACTCGTTTTTCATCATTTTTGAACATGGGCTATAGCCCCTACCGTACGGCATACTATAGCACGCCGTTTTTCATCATTTTTGAGGATTTGAAAACATTTCAAAATTTCAAAAAACATGGGTTATAGCCCATTGTTCTTTTAATTTTTGAAAAAAAATTAACCTTGTTTTTCATCATTTTTGAACATGGGCTATAGCCCCTACCGTACGGCATACTATAGCACGCCGTTTTTCATCATTTTTCATCATTTTTGAGGATTTAAAAAAATTCAAAATTTCAAAAAACATGGGTTATAGCCCATCGTTTTTTGAATTTTTGAAAAAAAAAAATTACCTAGTTTTTCATCATTTTTGAACATGGGCTATAGCCCCTACCGTACGGCATACTATAGCACGCCGTTTTTCATCATTTTTGAGGATTTGAAAAAAATCAAAATTTCAAAAAACATGGGTTATAGCCCATCGTTTTTTGAATTTTTGAAAAAAAAAATTAACCTCGTTTTTCATCATTTTTGAACATGGGCTATAGCCCCTACCGTACGGCATACTATAGCACGCCGTTTTTCATCATTTTTGAGGATTTGAAAAAATTTCAAAATTTCAAAAAACATGGGTTATAGCCCATTGTTTTTTTAATTTTTGAAAAAAAAATTAACCTAGTTTTTCATCATTTTTGAACATGGGCTATAGCCCCTACCGTACGGCATACTATAGCACGTCGTTTTTCATAATTTTTCATCATTTTTGAGGATTTGAAAAAAAAATCAAAATTTCAAAAACATGGGTTATAGCCCATCGTTTTTTGAATTTTTGAAAAAAAAAAATAACCTTGTTTTTCATCATTTTTGAACATGGGCTATAGCCCCTACCTTACGGCATACTATAGCACGCCGTTTTTCATCATTTTTGAGGATTTGAAAAAAATTCAAAATTAAAAAAAAACATGGGTTATAGCCCATTGTTTTTTGATTTTTTGAAAAATAAATTAACCTCGTTTTTCATCATTTTTGAACATGGGCTATAGCCCCTACCTTACGGCATACTATAGCACGCCGTTTTTCATCATTTTTGAGGATTTGAAAAAAATTCAAAATAAAAAAAAACATGGGTTATAGCCCATTGTTTTTTGATAAAATAAAATAAAAAATAACCTAGTTTTTCATCATTTTTGAACATGGGCTATAGCCCCTACCGTACGACATACTATAGCACGCCGTTTTTCATCATTTTTCATCATTTTTGAGGATTTTTAAAAAAATCTAAATTTCAAAAAACATGGGTTATAGCCCATCGTTTTTTTTATTAAAAAATACAAATAAAAACTCGTTTTTCATCATTTTTGAACATGGGCTATAGCCCCTACCGTACGGCATACTATAGCACGCCGTTTTTCATCATTTTTGAGGATTTGAAAAAAAATCCAAATTTAAAAAAACATGGGTTATAGCCCATTGTTCTTTTAATTTTTGAAAAAAAATTAACCTCGTTTTTCATCATTTTTGAACATGGGCTATAGCCCCTACCGTACGGCATACTATAGCACGCCGTTTTTCATCATTTTTGAGGATTTTTAAAAAAATCTAAATTTCAAAAAACATGGGTTATAGCCCATCGTTTTTTGAATTTTTGAAAAAAAAAATTAACCTCGTTTTTCATCATTTTTGAACATGGGCTATAGCCCCTACCGTACGGCATACTATAGCACGCCGTTTTTCATCATTTTTGAGGATTTTTAAAAAAATCTAAATTTCAAAAAACATGGGTTATAGCCCATTGTTTTTTTAATTTTTGAAAAAAAAATTTACCTAGTTTTTCATCATTTTTGAACATGGGCTATAGCCCCTACCGTACGGCATACTATAGCACGTCGTTTTTCATCATTTTTCATCATTTTTGAGGATTTGAAAAAAAAACAAAATTTCAAAAACATGGGTTATAGCCCATCGTTTTTTGAATTTTTGAAAAAAAAAATTAACCTTGTTTTTCATCATTTTTGAACATGGGCTATAGCCCCTACCGTACGGCATACTATAGCACGTCGTTTTTCATCATTTTTCATCATTTTTGAGGATTTTTTAAAAAATCTAAATTTCAAAAAACATGGGTTATAGCCCATCGTTTTTTGAATAAAAAAAAAAAAAATAACCTCGTTTTTCATCATTTTTGAACATGGGCTATAGCCCCTACCGTACGGCATACTATAGCACGCCGTTTTTCATCATTTTTTAGGATTTGAAAAAAATTCAAATTTTCAAAAAACATGGGTTATAGCCCATTGTTCTTTTAATTTTTGAAAAAAAAATTAACCTTGTTTTTCATCATTTTTGAACATGGGCTATAGCCCCTACCGTACGGCATACTATAGCACGCCGTTTTTCATCATTTTTCATCATTTTTGAGGATTTAAAAAAATTCAAAATTTCAAAAAACATGGGTTATAGCCCATCGTTTTTTGAATTTTTGAAAAAAAAAAATTACCTAGTTTTTCATCATTTTTGAACATGGGCTATAGCCCCTACCGTACGGCAAACTATAGCACGCCGTTTTTCATCATTTTTGAGGATTTGAAAAAAATCAAAATTTCAAAAAACATGGGTTATAGCCCATCGTTTTTTGAATTTTTGAAAAAAAAAATTAACCTCGTTTTTCATCATTTTTGAACATGGGCTATAGCCCCTACCGTACGGCATACTATAGCACGCCGTTTTTCATCATTTTTGAGGATTTGAAAAAATTTCAAAATTTCAAAAAACATGGGTTATAGCCCATTGTTTTTTTAATTTTTGAAAAAAAAATTAACCTAGTTTTTCATCATTTTTGAACATGGGCTATAGCCCCTACCGTACGGCATACTATAGCACGTCGTTTTTCATAATTTTTCATCATTTTTGAGGATTTGAAAAAAAAACTAAATTTCAAAAACATGGGTTATAGCCCATCGTTTTTTGAATTTTTGAAAAAAAAAATTAACCTTGTTTTTCATCATTTTTGAACATGGGCTATAGCCCCTACCGTACGGCATACTATAGCACGTCGTTTTTCATCATTTTTCATCATTTTTGAGGATTTTTTAAAAAATCTAAATTTCAAAAAACATGGGTTATAGCCCATCGTTTTTTGAATAAAAAAAAAATATATATAGCCCCTACCTTACGGCATACTATAGCACGCCGTTTTTCATCATTTTTGAGGATTTGAAAAAAATTCAAAATAAAAAAAAACATGGGTTATAGCCCATTGTTTTTTGATTTTTTGAAAAAAATATTAACCTCGTTTTTCATCATTTTTGAACATGGGCTATAGACCCTACCTTACGGCATACTATAGCACGCCGTTTTTCATCATTTTTGAGGATTTGAAAAAAATTCAAAATAAAAAAAACCATGGGTTATAGCCCATTGTTTTTTGATTTTTTGAAAAAAAAATTAACCTCGTTTTTCATCATTTTTGAACATGGGCTATAGCCCCTACCGTACGGCATACTATAGCACGCCGTTTTTCATCATTTTCATCATTTTTCATCATTTTTGAGGATTTTTTAAAAAATCTAAATTTCAAAAAACATGGGTTATAGCCCATCGTTTTTTGAAAAAAAATAAAAAAAATAACCTCGTTTTTCATCATTTTTGAACATGGGCTATAGCCCCTACCGTACGGCATACTATAGCACGCCGTTTTTCATCATTTTTTAGGATTTGAAAAAAATTCAAAATTTAAAAAAACATGGGTTATAGCCCATCGTTTTTTGAATTTTTGAAAAAAAAATTAACCTAGTTTTTCATCATTTTTGAACATGGGCTATAGCCCCTACCGTACGGCATACTATAGCACGTCGTTTTTCATCATTTTTCATCATTTTTGAGGATTTGAAAAAATTTCAAAATTTCAAAAAACATGGGTTATAGCCCATCGTTTTTAGAATTTTCGAAAAAAAAAAATTACCTCGTTTTTCATCATTTTTGAACATGGGCTATAGCCCCTACCGTACGGCATACTATAGCACGCCGTTTTTCATCATTTGAGGATTTGAAAAAATTTCAAAATTTCAAAAAACATGGGTTATAGCCCATCGTTTTTTGAAATTTTGAATTTTTCTTTAACCTCGTTTTTCATCATTTTTGAACATGGGCTATAGCCCCTACCGTACGGCATACTATAGCACGCCGTTTTTCATCATTTGAGGATTTGAAAAAAAAATAAAATTTCAAAAAACATGGGTTATAGCCCATCTTCGAACACCAACCTCCTCAAACCCGTCAAAACCAAATTGCGAACCATGGGCGACCGGGCCTTTTGTTCAGTGGCCCCTGACCTATGGAATGCTCTTCCGGAACAGCTCAGAGCACCACAGTCTACAGACACTTTTAAGAGAGGACTTAAAACTCACCTTTTTAGTAAAGCTTTTCCATAAATTTGTTGTTAACTGCCCTCTGCCTTAGCCTATATGTTATGTTTTCCTTTTATTGATTTTTGTTTTGTTTTCATTTCATTGTAGCACTTTGAGGTTCACTAGAATGTAAAGTGCATTATAAATAAAATCCATTATTATTATTATTATTATTATCGTTAAAAAAAAAAAAAAAAAAAAAATTACCTCGTTTTTCATCATTTTTGAACATGGGCTATAGCCCCTACCGTACGGCATACTATAGCACGCCGTTTTTCATCATTTTTGAGGATTTGAAAAAAATTCAAAATTTCAAAAAACATGGGTTATAGCCCATCGTTTTTTTAATTTTTGAAAAAAGAAATAACCTCGTTTTTCATCATTTTTGAACATGGGCTATAGCCCCTACCGTACGGCATACTATAGCACGCCGTTTTTCATAATTTTCATCATTTTTCATCATTTTTGAGGATTTTTTAAAAAATCTAAATTTCAAAAAACATGGGTTATAGCCCATCGTTTTTTGAATAAAAAAAAAAAAAAAAAAACTCGTTTTTCATCATTTTTGAACATGGGCTATAGCCCCTACCGTACGGCATACTATAGCACGCCGTTTTTCATCATTTTTTAGGATTTGAAAAAAATTCAAAATTTCAAAAAACATGGGTTATAGCCCATTGTTCTTTTAATTTTTGAAAAAAAAATTAACCTTGTTTTTCATCATTTTTGAACATGGGCTATAGCCCCTACCGTACGGCATACTATAGCACGTCGTTTTTCATCATTTTTCATCATTTTTGAGGATTTGAAAAAAATTCAAAATTTCAAAAACATGGGTTATAGCCCATCGTTTTTTGAATTTTTGAAAAAAAAAATTAACCTAGTTTTTCATCATTTTTGAACATGGGCTATAGCCCCTACCGTACGGCATACTATAGCACGTCGTTTTTCATCATTTTTCATCATTTTTGAGGATTTGAAAAAAATTAAAAATTTCAAAAAACATGGGTTATAGCCCATCGTTTTTAGAATTTTCGAAAAAAACAATTTACCTCGTTTTTCATCATTTTTGAACATGGGCTATAGCCCCTACCGTACGGCATACTATAGCACGCCGTTTTTCATCATTTGAGGATTTGAAAAAATTTCAAAATTTCAAAAAACATGGGTTATAGCCCATCGTTTTTTGAAATTTTGAAATTTTCTTTAACCTCGTTTTTCATCATTTTTGAACATGGGCTATAGCCCCTACCGTACGGCATACTATAGCACGCCGTTTTTCATCATTTGAGGATTTGAAAAAAAATTCAAATTTCAAAAAACATGGGTTATAGCCCATCTTCGAACACCAACCTCCTCAAACCCGTCAAAACCAAATTGCGAACCATGGGCGACCGGGCCTTTTGTTCAGTGGCCCCTGACCTATGGAATGCTCTTCCGGAACAGCTCAGAGCACCACAGTCTACAGACACTTTTAAGAGAGGACTTAAAACTCACCTTTTTAGTAAAGCTTTTCCATAAATTTGTTGTTAACTGCCCTCTGCCTTAGCCTATATGTTATGTTTTCCTTTTATTGATTTTTGTTTTGTTTTCATTTCATTGTAGCACTTTGAGGTTCACTAGAATGTAAAGTGCATTATAAATAAAATCCATTATTATTATTATTATCGTTTTTTGAAAAAAAAAAAAAAAAAAAATTACCTCGTTTTTCATCATTTTTGAACATGGGCTATAGCCCCTACCGTACGGCATACTATAGCACGCCGTTTTTCATCATTTTTGAGGATTTGAAAAAAATTCAAAATTTCAAAAAACATGGGTTATAGCCCATCGTTTTTTTAATTTTTGAAGAAAGAAATAATCTCGTTTTTCATCATTTTTGAACATGGGCTATAGCCCCTACCGTACGGCATACTATAGCACGTAGTTTTTCATCATTTTTCATCATTTTTGAGGATTTGAAAAAAATTAAAAAATTCAAAAACATGGGTTATAGCCCATCGTTTTTTCAATTAAAAAAAAAAAGATTAACCTCGTTTTTCATCATTTTTGAACATGGGCTATATCCCCTACCGTACGGCATACTATAGCACGCCGCTTTTCATCATTTTTCATCATTTTTGAGGATTTTTTAAAAAATCAAATTTTCAAAAAACATGGGTTATAGCCCATCGTTTTTTGAATTTTTGAAAAAAAAGAATTAACCTCGTTTTTCATCATTTTTGAACATGGGCTATAGCCCCTACCGTACGGCATACTATAGCACGCCGTTTTTCATCATTTTTGAGGATTTGAAAAAATTTAAAAATTTCAAAAAACATGGGTTATAGCCCATTGTTTTTTTAATTTTTGAAAAAAAAATTAACCTAGTTTTTCATCATTTTTGAACATGGGCTATAGCCCCTACCGTACGGTAATACTATAGCACGTCGTTTTTCATCATTTTTCATCATTTTTGAGGATTTGAAAAAAAATCAAAATTTCAAAAACATGGGTTATAGCCCATCGTTTTTTGAATTTTTGAAAAAAAAAATTAACCTTGTTTTTCATCATTTTTGAACATGGGCTATAGCCCCTACCGTACGGCATACTATAGCACGCCGTTTTTCATCATTTTTCATCATTTTTGAGGATTTAAAAAAAAATCAAAATTTCAAAAAACATGGGTTATATATAGCCCATCGTTTTTAGAATTTTTGAAAAAAAAAATTAACCTCGTTTTTCATCATTTTTGAACATGGGCTATAGCCCCTACCGTACGGCATACTATAGCACGCCGTTTTTCATCATTTTTGAGGATTTGAAAAAAATTATAAATTTCAAAAAACATGGGTTATAGCCCATCGTTCTTTGAATTTTTGAAAAAAGAAATTAACCTCGTTTTTCATCATTTTTGAACATGGGCTATAGCCCCTACCGTACGGCATACTATAGCACGCAGTTTTTCATCATTTTTCATCATTTTTGAGGATTTAAAAAAAAATCAAAATTTCAAAAAACATGGGTTATAGCCCATCGTTTTTTGAATTTTTGAAAAAAAAAATTAACCTCGTTTTTCATCATTTTTGAACATGGGCTATAGCCCCTACCGTACGGCATACTATAGCACGCCGTTTTTCATCATTTTTGAGGATTTGAAAAAAATTCAAAATTTCAAAAAACATGGGTTATAGCCCATTGTTTTTTTAATTTTTGAAAAAAAAATTAACCTAGTTTTTCATCATTTTTGAACATGGGCTATAGCCCCTACCGTACGGCATACTATAGCACGTCGTTTTTCATCATTTTTCATCATTTTTGAGGATTTGAAAAAAAATCTAAATTTCAAAAACATGGGTTATAGCCCATCGTTTTTTGAATTTTTGAAAAAAAGAATTAACCTTGTTTTTCATCATTTTTGAACATGGGCTTTAGCCCCTACCGTACGGCATACTATATAGTACGCCGTTTTTCATCATTTTTCATCATTTTTGAGGATTTAAAAAAAAAAATCAAAATTTCAAAAAACATGGGTTATAGCCCATCGTTTTTAGAATTTTTGAAAAAAAAATTTACCTCGTTTTTCATCATTTTTGAACATGGGCTATAGCCCCTACCGTACGGCATACTATAGCACGCCGTTTTTCATCATTTTTGAGGATTTGAAAACATTTCTAAATTTAAAAAAACATGGGTTATAGCCCATTGTTTTTTTAATTTTTGAAAAAAGAAATTACCTCGTTTTTCATCATTTTTGAACATGGGCTATAGCCCCTACCGTACGGCATACTATAGCACGTAGTTTTTCATAATTTTTCATCATTTTTGAGGATTTGAAAAAAAAATCAAAATTTCAAAAAACAAGGGTTATAGCCCATCGTTTTTTGAATTAAAAAAAAATAATAATAACCTCGTTTTTCATCATTTTTGAACATGGGCTATAGCCCCTACCGTACGGCATACTATAGCACGCCGTTTTTCATCATTTTTGAGGATTTTAAAAAAATTCAAAATTTAAAAAAACATGGGTTATAGCCCATCGTTCTTTGAATTTTTGAAAAAAGAAATTAACCTCGTTTTTCATCATTTTTGAACATGGGCTATAGCCCCTACCGTACGGCATACTATAGCACGTCGTTTTTCATCATTTTTCATCATTTTTGAGGATTTGAAAAAAAATCAAAATTTCAAAAACATGGGTTATAGCCCATCGTTTTTTGAATTTTTGAAAAAAAAAATTAACCTTGTTTTTCATCATTTTTGAACATGGGCTATAGCCCCTACCGTACGGCATACTATAGCACGCCGTTTTTCATCATTTTTCATCATTTTTGAGGATTTTTAAAAAAATCTAAATTTAAAAAAACATGGCCCATCGTTTTTAGAATTTTTGGAAAAAAAAATTAACCTCGTTTTTCATCATTTTTGAACATGGGCTATAGCCCCTACCGTACGGCATACTATAGCACGCCGTTTTTCATCATTTTTGAGGATTTGAAAACATTTCTAAATTTCAAAAAACATGGGTTATAGCCCATTGTTTTTTTAATTTTTGAAAAAAGAAATTACCTCGTTTTTCATCATTTTTGAACATGGGCTATATCCCCTACCGTACGGCATACTATAGCACGCCGTTTTTCATCATTTTTCATCATTTTTGAGGATTTTTTTAAAAATCAAATTTTCAAAAAACATGGGTTATAGCCCATCGTTTTTTGAATTTTTGAAAAAAAATAATTAACCTCGTTTTTCATCATTTTTGAACATGGGCTATAGCCCCTACCGTACGGCATACTATAGCACGCCGTTTTTCATCATTTTTGATGATTTGAAAAAATTTCAAAATTTCAAAAAACATGGGTTATAGCCCATTGTTTTTTTAATTTTTGAAAAAAAAATTAACCTAGTTTTTCATCATTTTTGAACATGGGCTATAGCCCCTACCGTACGGTAATACTATAGCACGTCGTTTTTCATCATTTTTCATCATTTTTGAGGATTTGAAAAAAAATCAAAATTTCAAAAACATGGGTTATAGCCCATCGTTTTTTGAATTTTTGAAAAAAAAATTAACCTTGTTTTTCATCATTTTTGAACATGGGCTATAGCCCCTACCGTACGGCATACTATAGCACGCCGTTTTTCATCATTTTTCATCATTTTTGAGGATTTAAAAAAAATCAAAATTTCAAAAAACATGGGTTATAGCCCATCGTTTTTAGAATTTTTGAAAAAAAAAATTAACCTCGTTTTTCATCATTTTTGAACATGGGCTATAGCCCCTACCGTACGGCATACTATAGCACGCCGTTTTTCATCATTTTTGAGGATTTGAAAACATTTCTAAATTTAAAAAAACATGGGTTATAGCCCATCGTTTTTTGAATTTTTGAAAAAAAAAAATTAACCTCGTTTTTCATCATTTTTGAACATGGGCTATAGCCCCTACCGTACGGCATACTATAGCACGCCGTTTTTCATCATTTTTGAGGATTTGAAAAAATTTCAAAATTTCAAAAAACATGGGTTATAGCCCATTGTTTTTTTAATTTTTGAAAAAAAAATTAACCTAGTTTTTCATCATTTTTGAACATGGGCTATAGCCCCTACCGTACGGCATACTATAGCACGTCGTTTTTCATCATTTTTCATCATTTTTGAGGATTTGAAAAAAAATCTAAATTTCAAAAACATGGGTTATAGCCCATCGTTTTTTGAATTTTTGAAAAAAAGAATTAACCTTGTTTTTCATCATTTTTGAACATGGGCTTTAGCCCCTACCGTACGGCATACTATATAGTACGCCGTTTTTCATCATTTTTCATCATTTTTGAGGATTTAAAAAAAAAATCAAAATTTCAAAAAACATGGGTTATAGCCCATCGTTTTTAGAATTTTTGAAAAAAAAATTTACCTCGTTTTTCATCATTTTTGAACATGGGCTATAGCCCCTACCGTACGGCATACTATAGCACGCCGTTTTTCATCATTTTTGAGGATTTGAAAACATTTCTAAATTTAAAAAAACATGGGTTATAGCCCATTGTTTTTTTAATTTTTGAAAAAAGAAATTACCTCGTTTTTCATCATTTTTGAACATGGGCTATAGCCCCTACCGTACGGCATACTATAGCACGTAGTTTTTCATAATTGTTCATCATTTTTGAGGATTTGAACAAAAAATCAAAATTTCAAAAAACAAGGGTTATAGCCCATCGTTTTTTGAATTAAAAAAAAATAATAATAACCTCGTTTTTCATCATTTTTGAACATGGGCTATAGCCCCTACCGTACGGCATACTATAGCACGCCGTTTTTCATCATTTTTGAGGATTTTAAAAAAATTCAAAATTAAAAAAAACATGGGTTATAGCCCATCGTTCTTTGAATTTTTGAAAAAAGAAATTAACCTCGTTTTTCATCATTTTTGAACATGGGCTATAGCCCCTACCGTACGGCATACTATAGCACGCCGTTTTTCATCATTTTTGAGGATTTGAAAAAAATTCAAAATTTCAAAAAACATGGGTTATAGCCCATCGTTTTTTTAATTTTTGAAGAAAGAAATAATCTCGTTTTTCATCATTTTTGAACATGGGCTATAGCCCCTACCGTACGGCATACTATAGCACGTAGTTTTTCATCATTTTTCATCATTTTTGAGGATTTGAAAAAAATTAAAAAATTCAAAAACATGGGTTATAGCCCATCGTTTTTTCAATTAAAAAAAAAAAGATTAACCTCGTTTTTCATCATTTTTGAACATGGGCTATATCCCCTACCGTACGGCATACTATAGCACGCCGCTTTTCATCATTTTTCATCATTTTTGAGGATTTGAAAAAAAATCAAATTTTCAAAAAACATGGGTTATAGCCCATCGTTTTTTGAATTTTTGAAAAAAAAGAATTAACCTCGTTTTTCATCATTTTTGAACATGGGCTATAGCCCCTACCGTACGGCATACTATAGCACGCCGTTTTTCATCATTTTTGAGGATTTGAAAAAATTTCAAAATTTCAAAAAACATGGGTTATAGCCCATTGTTTTTTTAATTTTTGAAAAAAAAATTAACCTAGTTTTTCATCATTTTTGAACATGGGCTATAGCCCCTACCGTACGGTAATACTATAGCACGTCGTTTTTCATCATTTTTCATCATTTTTGAGGATTTGAAAAAAAATCAAAATTTCAAAAACATGGGTTATAGCCCATCGTTTTTTGAATTTTTGAAAAAAAAAATTAACCTTGTTTTTCATCATTTTTGAACATGGGCTATAGCCCCTACCGTACGGCATACTATAGCACGCCGTTTTTCATCATTTTTCATCATTTTTGAGGATTTAAAAAAAAATCAAAATTTCAAAAAACATGGGTTATATATAGCCCATCGTTTTTAGAATTTTTGAAAAAAAAAATTAACCTCGTTTTTCATCATTTTTGAACATGGGCTATAGCCCCTACCGTACGGCATACTATAGCACGCCGTTTTTCATCATTTTTGAGGATTTGAAAAAAATTATAAATTTCAAAAAACATGGGTTATAGCCCATCGTTCTTTGAATTTTTGAAAAAAGAAATTAACCTCGTTTTTCATCATTTTTGAACATGGGCTATAGCCCCTACCGTACGGCATACTATAGCACGCAGTTTTTCATCATTTTTCATCATTTTTGAGGATTTAAAAAAAAATCAAAATTTCAAAAAACATGGGTTATAGCCCATCGTTTTTTGAATTTTTGAAAAAAAAAATTAACCTAGTTTTTCATCATTTTTGAACATGGGCTATAGCCCCTACCGTACGGCATACTATAGCACGCCGTTTTTCATCATTTTTGAGGATTTGAAAAAAATTCAAAATTTCAAAAAACATGGGTTATAGCCCATTGTTTTTTTAATTTTTGAAAAAAAAATTAACCTAGTTTTTCATCATTTTTGAACATGGGCTATAGCCCCTACCGTACGGCATACTATAGCACGTCGTTTTTCATCATTTTTCATCATTTTTGAGGATTTGAAAAAAAATCTAAATTTCAAAAACATGGGTTATAGCCCATCGTTTTTTGAATTTTTGAAAAAAAGAATTAACCTTGTTTTTCATCATTTTTGAACATGGGCTTTAGCCCCTACCGTACGGCATACTATATAGTACGCCGTTTTTCATCATTTTTCATCATTTTTGAGGATTTAAAAAAAAAATCAAAATTTCAAAAAACATGGGTTATAGCCCATCGTTTTTAGAATTTTTGAAAAAAAAATTTACCTCGTTTTTCATCATTTTTGAACATGGGCTATAGCCCCTACCGTACGGCATACTATAGCACGCCGTTTTTCATCATTTTTGAGGATTTGAAAACATTTCTAAATTTAAAAAAACATGGGTTATAGCCCATTGTTTTTTTAATTTTTGAAAAAAGAAATTACCTCGTTTTTCATCATTTTTGAACATGGGCTATAGCCCCTACCGTACGGCATACTATAGCACGTAGTTTTTCATAATTTTTCATCATTTTTGAGGATTTGAAAAAAAAATCAAAATTTCAAAAAACAAGGGTTATAGCCCATCGTTTTTTGAATTAAAAAAAAATAATAATAACCTCGTTTTTCATCATTTTTGAACATGGGCTATAGCCCCTACCGTACGGCATACTATAGCACGCCGTTTTTCATCATTTTTGAGGATTTTAAAAAAATTCAAAATTTAAAAAAACATGGGTTATAGCCCATCGTTCTTTGAATTTTTGAAAAAAGAAATTAACCTCGTTTTTCATCATTTTTGAACATGGGCTATAGCCCCTACCGTACGGCATACTATAGCACGTCGTTTTTCATCATTTTTCATCATTTTTGAGGATTTGAAAAAAAATCAAAATTTCAAAAACATGGGTTATAGCCCATCGTTTTTTGAATTTTTGAAAAAAAAAATTAACCTTGTTTTTCATCATTTTTGAACATGGGCTATAGCCCCTACCGTACGGCATACTATAGCACGCCGTTTTTCATCATTTTTCATCATTTTTGAGGATTTTTAAAAAAATCTAAATTTCAAAAAACATGGCCCATCGTTTTTAGAATTTTTGGAAAAAAAAATTAACCTCGTTTTTCATCATTTTTGAACATGGGCTATAGCCCCTACCGTACGGCATACTATAGCACGCCGTTTTTCATCATTTTTGAGGATTTGAAAACATTTCTAAATTTCAAAAAACATGGGTTATAGCCCATTGTTTTTTTAATTTTTGAAAAAAGAAATTACCTCGTTTTTCATCATTTTTGAACATGGGCTATATCCCCTACCGTACGGCATACTATAGCACGCCGTTTTTCATCATTTTTCATCATTTTTGAGGATTTTTTTTAAAATCAAATTTTCAAAAAACATGGGTTATAGCCCATCGTTTTTTGAATTTTTGAAAAAAAATAATTAACCTCGTTTTTCATCATTTTTGAACATGGGCTATAGCCCCTACCGTACGGCATACTATAGCACGCCGTTTTTCATCATTTTTGATGATTTGAAAAAATTTCAAAATTTCAAAAAACATGGGTTATAGCCCATTGTTTTTTTAATTTTTGAAAAAAAAATTAACCTAGTTTTTCATCATTTTTGAACATGGGCTATAGCCCCTACCGTACGGTAATACTATAGCACGTCGTTTTTCATCATTTTTCATCATTTTTGAGGATTTGAAAAAAAATCAAAATTTCAAAAACATGGGTTATAGCCCATCGTTTTTTGAATTTTTGAAAAAAAAATTAACCTTGTTTTTCATCATTTTTGAACATGGGCTATAGCCCCTACCGTACGGCATACTATAGCACGCCGTTTTTCATCATTTTTCATCATTTTTGAGGATTTAAAAAAAAATCAAAATTTCAAAAAACATGGGTTATAGCCCATCGTTTTTAGAATTTTTGAAAAAAAAATTAACCTCGTTTTTCATCATTTTTGAACATGGGCTATAGCCCCTACCGTACGGCATACTATAGCACGCCGTTTTTCATCATTTTTGAGGATTTGAAAACATTTCTAAATTTAAAAAAACATGGGTTATAGCCCATCGTTTTTTGAATTTTTGAAAAAAAAAAATTAACCTCGTTTTTCATCATTTTTGAACATGGGCTATAGCCCCTACCGTACGGCATACTATAGCACGCCGTTTTTCATCATTTTTGAGGATTTGAAAAAATTTCAAAATTTCAAAAAACATGGGTTATAGCCCATTGTTTTTTTAATTTTTGAAAAAAAAATTAACCTAGTTTTTCATCATTTTTGAACATGGGCTATAGCCCCTACCGTACGGCATACTATAGCACGTCGTTTTTCATCATTTTTCATCATTTTTGAGGATTTGAAAAAAAATCTAAATTTCAAAAACATGGGTTATAGCCCATCGTTTTTTGAATTTTTGAAAAAAAGAATTAACCTTGTTTTTCATCATTTTTGAACATGGGCTTTAGCCCCTACCGTACGGCATACTATATAGTACGCCGTTTTTCATCATTTTTCATCATTTTTGAGGATTTAAAAAAAAAATCAAAATTTCAAAAAACATGGGTTATAGCCCATCGTTTTTAGAATTTTTGAAAAAAAAATTTACCTCGTTTTTCATCATTTTTGAACATGGGCTATAGCCCCTACCGTACGGCATACTATAGCACGTAGTTTTTCATAATTTTTCATCATTTTTGAGGATTTGAACAAAAAATCAAAATTTCAAAAAACAAGGGTTATAGCCCATCGTTTTTTGAATTAAAAAAAAATAATAATAACCTCGTTTTTCATCATTTTTGAACATGGGCTATAGCCCCTACCGTACGGCATACTATAGCACGCCGTTTTTCATCATTTTTGAGGATTTTAAAAAAATTCAAAATTAAAAAAAACATGGGTTATAGCCCATCGTTCTTTGAATTTTTGAAAAAAGAAATTAACCTCGTTTTTCATCATTTTTGAACATGGGCTATAGCCCCTACCGTACGGCATACTATAGCACGTCGTTTTTCATCATTTTTCATCATTTTTGAGGATTTGAAAAAAAATCAAAATTTCAAAAACATGGGTTATAGCCCATCGTTTTTTGAATTTTTGAAAAAAAAAATTAACCTTGTTTTTCATCATTTTTGAACATGGGCTATAGCCCCTACCGTACGGCATACTATAGCACGCCGTTTTTCATCATTTTTCATCATTTTTGAGGATTTTTAAAAAAATCTAAATTTCAAAAAACATGGGTTATAGCCCATCGTTTTTAGAATTTTTGGAAAAAAAAATTAACCTCGTTTTTCATCATTTTTGAACATGGGCTATAGCCCCTACCGTACGGCATACTATAGCACGCCGTTTTTCATCATTTTTGAGGATTTGAAAACATTTCTAAATTTCAAAAAACATGGGTTATAGCCCATTGTTTTTTTAATTTTTGAAAAAAGAAATTACCTCGTTTTTCATCATTTTTGAACATGGGCTATATCCCCTACCGTACGGCATACTATAGCACGCCGTTTTTCATCATTTTTCATCATTTTTGAGGATTTTTTTAAAAATCAAATTTTCAAAAAACATGGGTTATAGCCCATCGTTTTTTGAATTTTTGAAAAAAAAGAATTAACCTCGTTTTTCATCATTTTTGAACATGGGCTATAGCCCCTACCGTACGGCATACTATAGCACGCCGTTTTTCATCATTTTTGATGATTTGAAAAAATTTCAAAATTTCAAAAAACATGGGTTATAGCCCATTGTTTTTTTAATTTTTGAAAAAAAAATTAACCTAGTTTTTCATCATTTTTGAACATGGGCTATAGCCCCTACCGTACGGTAATACTATAGCACGTCGTTTTTCATCATTTTTCATCATTTTTGAGGATTTGAAAAAAAATCAAAATTTCAAAAACATGGGTTATAGCCCATCGTTTTTTGAATTTTTGAAAAAAAAATTAACCTTGTTTTTCATCATTTTTGAACATGGGCTATAGCCCCTACCGTACGGCATACTATAGCACGCCGTTTTTCATCATTTTTCATCATTTTTGAGGATTTAAAAAAAAATCAAAATTTCAAAAAACATGGGTTATAGCCCATCGTTTTTAGAATTTTTGAAAAAATAAATTAACCTCGTTTTTCATCATTTTTGAACATGGGCTATAGCCCCTACCGTACGGCATACTATAGCACGCCGTTTTTCATCATTTTTGAGGATTTGAAAACATTTCTAAATTTAAAAAAACATGGGTTATAGCCCATTGTTTTTTAAATTTTTGAAAAAAGAAATTACCTCGTTTTTCATCATTTTTGAACATGGGATATAGCCCCTACCGTACGGCATACTATAGCACGTAGTTTTTCATAATTTTTCATCATTTTTGAGGATTTGAAAAAAAAATCCAAATTTCAAAAAACATGGGTTATAGCCCATCGTTTTTTGAATTAAAAAAAAATAATAATAACCTCGTTTTTCATCATTTTTGAACATGGGCTATAGCCCCTACCGTACGGCATACTATAGCACGCCGTTTTTCATCATTTTTGAGGATTTTAAAAAAATTCAAAATTAAAAAAAACATGGGTTATAGCCCATCGTTCTTTGAATTTTTGAAAAAAGAAATTAACCTCGTTTTTCATCATTTTTGAACATGGGCTATAGCCCCTACCGTACGGCATACTATAGCACGTCGTTTTTCATCATTTTTCATCATTTTTGAGGATTTGAAAAAAAATCAAAATTTCAAAAACATGGGTTATAGCCCATCGTTTTTTGAATTTTTGAAAAAAAAAATTAACCTTGTTTTTCATCATTTTTGAACATGGGCTATAGCCCCTACCGTACGGCATACTATAGCACGCCGTTTTTCATCATTTTTCATCATTTTTGAGGATTTTTGAAAAAATCTAAATTTCAAAAAACATGGGTTATAGCCCATCGTTTTTAGAATTTTTGAAAAAAAAAATTAACCTCGTTTTTCATCATTTTTGAACATGGGCTATAGCCCCTACCGTACGGCATACTATAGCACGCCGTTTTTCATCATTTTTGAGGATTTGAAAACATTTCTAAATTTCAAAAAACATGGGTTATAGCCCATTGTTTTTTTAATTTTTGAAAAAAGAAATTACCTCGTTTTTCATCATTTTTGAACATGGGCTATAGCCCCTACCGTACGGCATACTATAGCACGTAGCTTTTCATCATTTTTCATCATTTTTGAGGATTTGAAAAAAAAATCAAATTTTCAAAAAACATGGGTTATAGCCCATCGTTTTTTGAATTAAAAAAAAATAAGAAATAACCTCGTTTTTCATCATTTTTGAACATGGGCTATAGCCCCTACCGTACGGCATACTATAGCACGCCGTTTTTCATCATTTTTGAGGATTTGAAAACATTTCTAAATTTCAAAAAACATGGGTTATAGCCCATCGTTCTTTGAATTTTTGAAAAAAGAAATTAACCTCGTTTTTCATCATTTTTGAACATGGGCTATAGCCCCTACCGTACGGCATACTATAGCACGCCGTTTTTCATCATTTTTCATCATTTTTGAGGATTTAAAAAAAAATCAAAATTTCAAAAAACATGGGTTATAGCCCATCGTTTTTTGAATTTTTGGAAAAAAAATAACCTCGTTTTTCATCATTTTTGAACATGGGCTATAGCCCCTACCGTACGGCATACTATAGCACGCCGTTTTTCATCATTTTTGAGGATTTGAAAAAAATTCAAAATTTCAAAAAACATGGGTTATAGCCCATTGTTTTTTTAATTTTTGAAAAAAAAATTAACCTAGTTTTTCATCATTTTTGAACATGGGCTATAGCCCCTACCGTACGGCATACTATAGCACGTCGTTTTTCATCATTTTTCATCATTTTTGAGGATTTGAAAAAAAATCAAAATTTCAAAAACATGGGTTATAGCCCATCGTTTTTTGAATTTTTGGAAAAAAAAATTAACCTCGTTTTTCATCATTTTTGAACATGGGCTATAGCCCCTACCGTACGGCATACTATAGCACGCCGTTTTTCATCATTTTTGAGGATTTGAAAACATTTCTAAATTTCAAAAAACATGGGTTATAGCCCATTGTTTTTTTAATTTTTGAAAAAAGAAATTACCTCGTTTTTCATCATTTTTGAACATGGGCTATAGCCCCTACCGTACGGCATACTATAGCACGTAGCTTTTCATCATTTTTCATCATTTTTGAGGATTTGAAAAAAAATCAAAATTTCAAAAACATGGGTTATAGCCCATCGTTTTTTGAATTTTTGAAAAAAAAATTAACCTTGTTTTTCATCATTTTTGAACATGGGCTATAGCCCCTACCGTACGGCATACTATAGCACGCCGTTTTTCATCATTTTTCATCATTTTTGAGGATTTAAAAAAAAATCAAAATTTCAAAAAACATGGGTTATAGCCCATCGTTTTTAGAATTTTTGAAAAAATAAATTAACCTCGTTTTTCATCATTTTTGAACATGGGCTATAGCCCCTACCGTACGGCATACTATAGCACGCCGTTTTTCATCATTTTTGAGGATTTGAAAACATTTCTAAATTTAAAAAAACATGGGTTATAGCCCATTGTTTTTTAAATTTTTGAAAAAAGAAATTACCTCGTTTTTCATCATTTTTGAACATGGGATATAGCCCCTACCGTACGGCATACTATAGCACGTAGTTTTTCATAATTTTTCATCATTTTTGAGGATTTGAAAAAAAAATCCAAATTTCAAAAAACATGGGTTATAGCCCATCGTTTTTTGAATTAAAAAAAAAAATAATAACCTCGTTTTTCATCATTTTTGAACATGGGCTATAGCCCCTACCGTACGGCATACTATAGCACGCCGTTTTTCATCATTTTTGAGGATTTTAAAAAAATTCAAAATTAAAAAAAACATGGGTTATAGCCCATCGTTCTTTGAATTTTTGAAAAAAGAAATTAACCTCGTTTTTCATCATTTTTGAACATGGGCTATAGCCCCTACCGTACGGCATACTATAGCACGTCGTTTTTCATCATTTTTCATCATTTTTGAGGATTTGAAAAAAAATCAAAATTTCAAAAACATGGGTTATAGCCCATCGTTTTTTGAATTTTTGAAAAAAAAAATTAACCTTGTTTTTCATCATTTTTGAACATGGGCTATAGCCCCTACCGTACGGCATACTATAGCACGCCGTTTTTCATCATTTTTCATCATTTTTGAGGATTTTTGAAAAAATCTAAATTTCAAAAAACATGGGTTATAGCCCATCGTTTTTAGAATTTTTGAAAAAAAAAATTAACCTCGTTTTTCATCATTTTTGAACATGGGCTATAGCCCCTACCGTACGGCATACTATAGCACGCCGTTTTTCATCATTTTTGAGGATTTGAAAACATTTCTAAATTTCAAAAAACATGGGTTATAGCCCATTGTTTTTTTAATTTTTGAAAAAAGGAATTACCTCGTTTTTCATCATTTTTGAACATGGGCTATAGCCCCTACCGTACGGCATACTATAGCACGTAGCTTTTCATCATTTTTCATCATTTTTGAGGATTTGAAAAAAAAATCAAATTTTCAAAAAACATGGGTTATAGCCCATCGTTTTTTGAATTAAAAAAAAATAAGAAATAACCTCGTTTTTCATCATTTTTGAACATGGGCTATAGCCCCTACCGTACGGCATACTATAGCACGCCGTTTTTCATCATTTTTGAGGATTTGAAAACATTTCTAAATTTCAAAAAACATGGGTTATAGCCCATCGTTCTTTGAATTTTTGAAAAAAGAAATTAACCTCGTTTTTCATCATTTTTGAACATGGGCTATAGCCCCTACCGTACGGCATACTATAGCACGCCGTTTTTCATCATTTTTCATCATTTTTGAGGATTTAAAAAAAAATCAAAATTTCAAAAAACATGGGTTATAGCCCATCGTTTTTTGAATTTTTGAAAAAAAAATTAACCTAGTTTTTCATCATTTTTGAACATGGGCTATAGCCCCTACCGTACGGCATACTATAGCACGTCGTTTTTCATCATTTTTCATCATTTTTGAGGATTTGAAAAAAAATCAAAATTTCAAAAACATGGGTTATAGCCCATCGTTTTTTGAATTTTTGGAAAAAAAAATTAACCTCGTTTTTCATCATTTTTGAACATGGGCTATAGCCCCTACCGTACGGCATACTATAGCACGCCGTTTTTCATCATTTTTGAGGATTTGAAAACATTTCTAAATTTCAAAAAACATGGGTTATAGCCCATTGTTTTTTTAATTTTTGAAAAAAGAAATTACCTCGTTTTTCATCATTTTTGAACATGGGCTATAGCCCCTACCGTACGGCATACTATAGCACGTAGCTTTTCATCATTTTTCATCATTTTTGAGGATTTGAAAAAAAAATCAAAATTAAAAAAAACATGGGTTATAGCCCATCGTTTTTTGAATAAAAAAAAAAGAAGAAATAACCTCGTTTTTCATCATTTTTGAACATGGGCTATAGCCCCTACCGTACGGCATACTATAGCACGCCGTTTTTCATCATTTTTGAGGATTTGAAAAAAATTCTACATTTCAAAAAACATGGGTTATAGCCCATCGTTCTTTGAATTTTTGAAAAAAAGAATTAACCTCGTTTTTCATCATTTTTGAACATGGGCTATAGCCCCTACCGTACGGCATACTATAGCACGCCGTTTTTCATCATTTTTCATCATTTTTGAGGATTTTAAAAAAAATCAAAATTTCAAAAAACATGGGTTATAGCCCATCGTTTTTTGAATTTTTGAAAAAAAAAAATAACCTAGTTTTTCATCATTTTTGAACATGGGCTATAGCCCCTACCTTACGGCATACTATAGCACGCCGTTTTTCATCATTTTTGAGGATTTGAAAAAAATTCAAAATTAAAAAAACATGGGTTATAACACATTGTTTTTTGATTTTTTGAAAAAAAAATTAACCTCGTTTTTCATCATTTTTGAACATGGGCTATAGCCCCTACCGTACGGCATACTATAGCACGCCGTTTTTCATCATTTTTGAGGATTTGAAAAAAATTCAAAATTTCAAAAAACATGGGTTATAGCCCATTGTTCTTTTAATTTTTGAAAAAAAAATTAACCTCGTTTTTCATCATTTTTGAACATGGGCTATAGCCCCTACCGTACGGCATACTATAGCACGCCGTTTTTCATCATTTGAGGATTTGAAAAAAATTCAAAATTTCAAAAACATGGGTTATAGCCCATCGTTTTTAGAAATTTTGGAAAAAAAGAATTAACCTCGTTTTTCATCATTTTTGAACATGGGCTATAGCCCCTACCTTACGGCATACTATAGCACGCCGTTTTTCATCATTTTTGAGGATTTGAAAAAAATTCAAAATAAAAAAAAACATGGGTTATAGCCCATTGTTTTTTGATTTTTTGAAAAAAAAATTACCTCGTTTTTCATCATTTTTGAACATGGGCTATAGCCCCTACCTTACGGCATACTATAGCACGCCGTTTTTCATCATTTTTGAGGATTTGAAAAAAATTCAAAATTAAAAAAAACATGGGTTATAGCCCATTGTTTTTTGATTTTTTGAAAAAAGAAATTACCTCGTTTTTCATCATTTTTGAACATGGGATATAGCCCCTACCGTACGGCATACTATAGCACGTAGTTTTTCATAATTTTTCATCATTTTTGAGGATTTGAAAAAAAAATCAAAATTTCAAAAAACATGGGTTATAGCCCATCGTTTTTTGAATTAAAAAAAAATAATAATAACCTCGTTTTTCATCATTTTTGAACATGGGCTATAGCCCCTACCGTACGGCATACTATAGCACGCCGTTTTTCATCATTTTTGAGGATTTTAAAAAATTCAAAATTAAAAAAAACATGGGTTATAGCCCATCGTTCTTTGAATTTTTGAAAAAAGAAATTAACCTCGTTTTTCATCATTTTTGAACATGGGCTATAGCCCCTACCGTACGGCATACTATAGCACGTCGTTTTTCATCATTTTTCATCATTTTTGAGGATTTGAAAAAAAATCAAAATTTCAAAAACATGGGTTATAGCCCATCGTTTTTTGAATTTTTGAAAAAAAAAATTAACCTTGTTTTTCATCATTTTTGAACATGGGCTATAGCCCCTACCGTACGGCATACTATAGCACGCCGTTTTTCATCATTTTTCATCATTTTTGAGGATTTTTGAAAAAATCTAAATTTCAAAAAACATGGGTTATAGCCCATCGTTTTTAGAATTTTTGAAAAAAAAAATTAACCTCGTTTTTCATCATTTTTGAACATGGGCTATAGCCCCTACCGTACGGCATACTATAGCACGCCGTTTTTCATCATTTTTGAGGATTTGAAAACATTTCTAAATTTCAAAAAACATGGGTTATAGCCCATTGTTTTTTTAATTTTTGAAAAAAGAAATTACCTCGTTTTTCATCATTTTTGAACATGGGCTATAGCCCCTACCGTACGGCATACTATAGCACGCCGTTTTTCATCATTTTTCATCATTTTTGAGGATTTAAAAAAAAATCAAAATTTCAAAAAACATGGGTTATAGCCCATCGTTTTTAGAATTTTTGAAAAAAAAAATTAACCTCGTTTTTCATCATTTTTGAACATGGGCTATAGCCCCTACCGTACGGCATACTATAGCACGCCGTTTTTCATCATTTTTGAGGATTTGAAAAAATTTCTAAATTTCAAAAAACATGGGTTATAGCCCATCGTTCTTTGAATTTTTGAAAAAAGAAATTAACCTAGTTTTTCATCATTTTTGAACATGGGCTATAGCCCCTACCGTACGGCATACTATAGCACGCAGTTTTTCATCATTTTTCATCATTTTTGAGGATTTAAAAAAAAATCAAAATTTCAAAAAACATGGGTTATAGCCCATCGTTTTTTGAATTTTTGGAAAAAAAAATTAACCTCGTTTTTCATCATTTTTGAACATGGGCTATAGCCCCTACCGTACGGCATACTATAGCACGCCGTTTTTCATCATTTTTCATCATTTTTGAGGATTTTAAAAAAAATCAAAATTTCAAAAAACATGGGTTATAGCCCATCGTTTTTAGAAATTTTGGAAAAAAAAATTAACCTCGTTTTTCATCATTTTTGAACATGGGCTATAGCCCCTACCTTACGGCATACTATAGCACGCCGTTTTTCATCATTTTTGAGGATTTGAAAAAAATTCAAAATAAAAAAAAACATGGGTTATAGCCCATTGTTTTTTGATTTTTTGAAAAAAAAATTACCTCGTTTTTCATCATTTTTGAACATGGGCTATAGCCCCTACCTTACGGCATACTATAGCACGCCGTTTTTCATCATTTTTGAGGATTTGAAAAAAATTCAAAATTAAAAAAAACATGGGTTATAGCCCATTGTTTTTTGATTTTTTGAAAAAAGAAATTACCTCGTTTTTCATCATTTTTGAACATGGGATATAGCCCCTACCGTACGGCATACTATAGCACGTAGTTTTTCATAATTTTTCATCATTTTTGAGGATTTGAAAAAAAAATCAAAATTTCAAAAAACATGGGTTATAGCCCATCGTTTTTTGAATTAAAAAAAAATAATAATAACCTCGTTTTTCATCATTTTTGAACATGGGCTATAGCCCCTACCGTACGGCATACTATAGCACGCCGTTTTTCATCATTTTTGAGGATTTTAAAAAAATTCAAAATTAAAAAAAACATGGGTTATAGCCCATCGTTCTTTGAATTTTTGAAAAAAGAAATTAACCTCGTTTTTCATCATTTTTGAACATGGGCTATAGCCCCTACCGTACGGCATACTATAGCACGTCGTTTTTCATCATTTTTCATCATTTTTGAGGATTTGAAAAAAAATCAAAATTTCAAAAACATGGGTTATAGCCCATCGTTTTTTGAATTTTTGAAAAAAAAAATTAACCTTGTTTTTCATCATTTTTGAACATGGGCTATAGCCCCTACCGTACGGCATACTATAGCACGCCGTTTTTCATCATTTTTCATCATTTTTGAGGATTTTTGAAAAAATCTAAATTTCAAAAAACATGGGTTATAGCCCATCGTTTTTAGAATTTTTGAAAAAAAAAATTAACCTCGTTTTTCATCATTTTTGAACATGGGCTATAGCCCCTACCGTACGGCATACTATAGCACGCCGTTTTTCATCATTTTTGAGGATTTGAAAACATTTCTAAATTTCAAAAAACATGGGTTATAGCCCATTGTTTTTTTAATTTTTGAAAAAAGAAATTACCTCGTTTTTCATCATTTTTGAACATGGGCTATAGCCCCTACCGTACGGCATACTATAGCACGCCGTTTTTCATCATTTTTCATCATTTTTGAGGATTTAAAAAAAAATCAAAATTTCAAAAAACATGGGTTATAGCCCATCGTTCTTTGAATTTTTGAAAAAAGAAATTAACCTAGTTTTTCATCATTTTTGAACATGGGCTATAGCCCCTACCGTACGGCATACTATAGCACGCAGTTTTTCATCATTTTTCATCATTTTTGAGGATTTAAAAAAAAATCAAAATTTCAAAAAACATGGGTTATAGCCCATCGTTTTTTGAATTTTTGGAAAAAAAAATTAACCTCGTTTTTCATCATTTTTGAACATGGGCTATAGCCCCTACCGTACGGCATACTATAGCACGCCGTTTTTCATCATTTTTCATCATTTTTGAGGATTTTAAAAAAAATCAAAATTTCAAAAAACATGGGTTATAGCCCATCGTTTTTAGAATTTTTGAAAAAAAAAATTAACCTAGTTTTTCATCATTTTTGAACATGGGCTATAGCCCCTACCGTACGGCATACTATAGCACGCCGTTTTTCATCATTTTTGAGGATTTGAAAACATTTCTAAATTTCAAAAAACATGGGTTATAGCCCATTGTTTTTTTAATTTTTGAAAAAAGAAATTACCTCGTTTTTCATCATTTTTGAACATGGGCTATAGCCCCTACCGTACGGCATACTATAGCACGTAGCTTTTCATCATTTTTCATCATTTTTGAGGATTTGAAAAAAAAATCAAATTTTCAAAAAACATGGGTTATAGCCCATCGTTTTTTGAATTAAAAAAAAATAAGAAATAACCTCGTTTTTCATCATTTTTGAACATGGGCTATAGCCCCTACCGTACGGCATACTATAGCACGCCGTTTTTCATCATTTTTGAGGATTTGAAAACATTTCTAAATTTCAAAAAACATGGGTTATAGCCCATCGTTCTTTGAATTTTTGAAAAAAGAAATTAACCTCGTTTTTCATCATTTTTGAACATGGGCTATAGCCCCTACCGTACGGCATACTATAGCACGCCGTTTTTCATCATTTTTCATCATTTTTGAGGATTTAAAAAAAAATCAAAATTTCAAAAAACATGGGTTATAGCCCATCGTTTTTTGAATTTTTGGAAAAAAAAATAACCTCGTTTTTCATCATTTTTGAACATGGGCTATAGCCCCTACCGTACGGCATACTATAGCACGCCGTTTTTCATCATTTTTGAGGATTTGAAAAAAATTCAAAATTTCAAAAAACATGGGTTATAGCCCATTGTTTTTTTAATTTTTGAAAAAAAAATTAACCTAGTTTTTCATCATTTTTGAACATGGGCTATAGCCCCTACCGTACGGCATACTATAGCACGTCGTTTTTCATCATTTTTCATCATTTTTGAACATGGGCTATAGCCCCTACCGTACGGCATACTATAGCACGCCGTTTTCATCATTTTTGAGGATTTGAAAAAAATTCAAAATTTCAAAAAACATGGGTTATAGCCCATTGTTTTTTTAATTTTTGAAAAAAGAAATAACCTCGTTTTTCATCATTTTTGAACATGGGCTATAGCCCCTACCGTACGGCATACTATAGCACGTAGTTTCTCATCATTTTTCATCATTTTTGAGGATTTGAAAAAAATTCAAAATTTCAAAAAACATGGGTTATAGCCCATCGTTTTTTCAATTAAAAAAAAAAGAATTAACCTCGTTTTTCATCATTTTTGAACATGGGCTATAGCCCCTACCGTACGGCATACTATAGCACGCCGTTTATCATCATTTTTCATCATTTTTGAGGATTTGAAAAAAATTCAAAATTTCAAAAAACATGGGTTATAGCCCATCGTTTTTTGAATTTTTGAAAAAAGAAAAAAAAATCGTTTTTCATCATTTTTGAACATGGGCTATAGCCCCTACCGTACGGCATACTATAGCACGCCGTTTTTCATCATTTGAGGATTTGAAAAAAATTCAAAATTTCAAAAAACATGGGTTATAGCCCATCGTTTTTTGAAATTTTGAAAAAAAAATTAACCTCGTTTTTCATCATTTTTGAACATGGGCTATAGCCCCTACCGTACGGCATACTATAGCACGCCGTTTTTCATCATTTGAGGATTTGAAAAAAATTCAAAATTTCAAAAAACATGGGTTATAGCCCATCGTTTTTTGAAAAAATAATAATAATAATTTACCTCGTTTTTCATCATTTTTGAACATGGGCTATAGCCCCTACCGTACGGCATACTATAGCACGCCGTTTTTCATCATTTTTCATCATTTTTGAGGATTTAAAAAAAAATCAAAATTTCAAAAAACATGGGTTATAGCCCATCGTTTTTAGAATTTTTGAAAAAAAAAATTAACCTCGTTTTTCATCATTTTTGAACATGGGCTATAGCCCCTACCGTACGGCATACTATAGCACGCCGTTTTTCATCATTTTTGAGGATTTGAAAACATTTCTAAATTTCAAAAAACATGGGTTATAGCCCATTGTTTTTTTAATTTTTGAAAAAAGAAATTACCTCGTTTTTCATCATTTTTGAACATGGGCTATAGCCCCTACCGTACGGCATACTATAGCACGTAGCTTTTCATCATTTTTCATCATTTTTGAGGATTTGAAAAAAAAATCAAATTTTCAAAAAACATGGGTTATAGCCCATCGTTTTTTGAATTAAAAAAAAATAAGAAATAACCTCGTTTTTCATCATTTTTGAACATGGGCTATAGCCCCTACCGTACGGCATACTATAGCACGCCGTTTTTCATCATTTTTGAGGATTTGAAAACATTTCTAAATTTCAAAAAACATGGGTTATAGCCCATCGTTCTTTGAATTTTTGAAAAAAGAAATTAACCTCGTTTTTCATCATTTTTGAACATGGGCTATAGCCCCTACCGTACGGCATACTATAGCACGCCGTTTTTCATCATTTTTCATCATTTTTGAGGATTTAAAAAAAAATCAAAATTTCAAAAAACATGGGTTATAGCCCATCGTTTTTTGAATTTTTGGAAAAAAAATTTACCTCGTTTTTCATCATTTTTGAACATGGGCTATAGCCCCTACCGTACGGCATACTATAGCACGCCGTTTTTCATCATTTTTGAGGATTTGAAAAAAATTCAAAATTTCAAAAAACATGGGTTATAGCCCATTGTTCTTTTAATTTTTGAAAAAAAAATTAACCTCGTTTTTCATCATTTTTGAACATGGGCTATAGCCCCTACCGTACGGCATACTATAGCACGCCGTTTTTCATCATTTGAGGATTTGAAAAAAATTCAAAATTTCAAAAACATGGGTTATAGCCCATCGTTTTTAGAAATTTTGGAAAAAAAATTAACCTCGTTTTTCATCATTTTTGAACATGGGCTATAGCCCCTACCTTACGGCATACTATAGCACGCCGTTTTTCATCATTTTTGAGGATTTGAAAAAAATTCAAAATAAAAAAAAACATGGGTTATAGCCCATTGTTTTTTGATTTTTTGAAAAAAAATTAACCTCGTTTTTCATCATTTTTGAACATGGGCTATAGCCCCTACCTTACGGCATACTATAGCACGCCGTTTTTCATCATTTTTGAGGATTTGAAAAAAATTCAAAATTAAAAAAAACATGGGTTATAGCCCATCGTTTTTTGAAATTTTGAAAAAAAAATTAACCTCGTTTTTCATCATTTTTGAACATGGGCTATAGCCCCTACCGTACGGCATACTATAGCACGCCGTTTTTCATCATTTGAGGATTTGAAAAAAATTCAAAATTTCAAAAAACATGGGTTATAGCCCATCGTTTTTTGAAAAAAAAAAAATAATAATTTACCTCGTTTTTCATCATTTTTGAACATGGGCTATAGCCCCTACCGTACGGCATACTATAGCACGCCGTTTTCATCATTTTTGAGGATTTGAAAAAAATTCAAAATTTCAAAAAACATGGGTTATAGCCCATCGTTTTTTGAAATTTTGAAAAAAAAATTAACCTCGTTTTTCATCATTTTTGAACATGGGCTATAGCCCCTACCGTACGGCATACTATAGCACGCCGTTTTTCATCATTTGAGGATTTGAAAAAAATTAAAAATTTCAAAAAACATGGGTTATAGCCCATCGTTTTTTGAAAAAAAATAAAATAATAATTTACCTCGTTTTTCATCATTTTTGAACATGGGCTATAGCCCCTACCGTACGGCATACTATAGCACGCCGTTTTTCATCATTTGAGGATTTGAAAAAAATTAAAAATTTCAAAAAACATGGGTTATAGCCCATCGTTTTTTGAAAAAAAATAAAATAATAATTTACCTCGTTTTTCATCATTTTTGAACATGGGCTATAGCCCCTACCGTACGGCATACTATAGCACGTCGTTTTTCATCATTTTTCATCATTTTTGAGGATTTGAAAAAAATTCAAAATTTCAAAAAACATGGGTTATAGCCCATCGTTTTTAGAATTTTTGGAAAAAAAAATTACCTCGTTTTTCATCATTTTGTAACATGGGCTATAGCCCCTACCGTACGGCATACTATAGCACGCCGTTTTTCATCATTTGAGGATTTGAAAAAATTTCAAAATTTAAAAAAACATGGGTTATAGCCCATCGTTTTTTGAAAAAAAATAAAATAATAATTTACCTCGTTTTTCATCATTTTTGAACATGGGCTATAGCCCCTACCGTACGGCATACTATAGCACGCCGTTTTCATCATTTTTGAGGATTTGAAAAAAATTCAAAATTTCAAAAAACATGGGTTATAGCCCATTGTTTTTTTAATTTTTGAAAAAAGAAATAACCTCGTTTTTCATCATTTTTGAACATGGGCTATAGCCCCTACCGTACGGCATACTATAGCACGTAGTTTCTCATCATTTTTCATCATTTTTGAGGATTTGAAAAAAATTCAAAATTTCAAAAAACATGGGTTATAGCCCATCGTTTTTTCAATTAAAAAAAAAAGAATTAACCTCGTTTTTCATCATTTTTGAACATGGGCTATAGCCCCTACCGTACGGCATACTATAGCACGCCGTTTATCATCATTTTTCATCATTTTTGAGGATTTGAAAAAAATTCAAAATTTCAAAAAACATGGGTTATAGCCCATCGTTTTTTGAATTTTTGAAAAAAGAAAAAAAAATCGTTTTTCATCATTTTTGAACATGGGCTATAGCCCCTACCGTACGGCATACTATAGCACGCCGTTTTTCATCATTTGAGGATTTGAAAAAATTTCAAAATTTCAAAAAACATGGGTTATAGCCCATCGTTTTTTGAAATTTTGAAAAAAAAAATTAACCTCGTTTTTCATCATTTTTGAACATGGGCTATAGCCCCTACCGTACGGCATACTATAGCACGCCGTTTTTCATCATTTTTGAGGATTTGAAAACATTTCTAAATTTCAAAAAACATGGGTTATAGCCCATTGTTTTTTTAATTTTTGAAAAAAGAAATTACCTCGTTTTTCATCATTTTTGAACATGGGCTATAGCCCCTACCGTACGGCATACTATAGCACGTAGCTTTTCATCATTTTTCATCATTTTTGAGGATTTGAAAAAAAAATCAAATTTTCAAAAAACATGGGTTATAGCCCATCGTTTTTTGAATTAAAAAAAAAAAAGAAATAACCTCGTTTTTCATCATTTTTGAACATGGGCTATAGCCCCTACCGTACGGCATACTATAGCACGCCGTTTTTCATCATTTTTGAGGATTTGAAAACATTTCTAAATTTCAAAAAACATGGGTTATAGCCCATCGTTCTTTGAATTTTTGAAAAAAGAAATTAACCTCGTTTTTCATCATTTTTGAACATGGGCTATAGCCCCTACCGTACGGCATACTATAGCACGCCGTTTTTCATCATTTTTCATCATTTTTGAGGATTTAAAAAAAAATCAAAATTTCAAAAAACATGGGTTATAGCCCATCGTTTTTTGAATTTTTGGAAAAAAAATTAACCTCGTTTTTCATCATTTTTGAACATGGGCTATAGCCCCTACCGTACGGCATACTATAGCACGCCGTTTTTCATCATTTTTGAGGATTTGAAAAAAATTCAAAATTTCAAAAAACATGGGTTATAGCCCATTGTTCTTTTAATTTTTGAAAAAAAAATTAACCTCGTTTTTCATCATTTTTGAACATGGGCTATAGCCCCTACCGTACGGCATACTATAGCACGCCGTTTTTCATCATTTGAGGATTTGAAAAAAATTCAAAATTTCAAAAACATGGGTTATAGCCCATCGTTTTTAGAAATTTTGGAAAAAAAAATTAACCTCGTTTTTCATCATTTTTGAACATGGGCTATAGCCCCTACCTTACGGCATACTATAGCACGCCGTTTTTCATCATTTTTGAGGATTTGAAAAAAATTCAAAATAAAAAAAAACATGGGTTATAGCCCATTGTTTTTTGATTTTTTGAAAAAAAATTAACCTCGTTTTTCATCATTTTTGAACATGGGCTATAGCCCCTACCTTACGGCATACTATAGCACGCCGTTTTTCATCATTTTTGAGGATTTGAAAAAAATTCAAAATTAAAAAAAACATGGGTTATAGCCCATTGTTTTTTGATTTTTTGAAAAAAAAATTAACCTAGTTTTTCATCATTTTTGAACATGGGCTATAGCCCCTACCGTACGGCATACTATAGCATGCCGTTTTTCATCATTTTTGAGGATTTGAAAAAAATTCAAAATTTCAAAAAACATGGGTTATAGCCCATTGTTCTTTTAATTTTTGAAAAAATAAATTAACCTCGTTTTTCATCATTTTTGAACATGGGCTATAGCCCCTACCGTACGGCATACTATAGCACGTCGTTTTTCATCATTTTTCATCATTTTTGAGGATTTTAAAAAAATTCAAAATTTCAAAAACATGGGTTATAGCCCATCGTTTTTTGAATTTTTAAAAAAAAAAATTAACCTCGTTTTTCATCATTTTTGAACATGGGCTATAGCCCCTACCGTACGGCATACTATAGCACGTCGTTTTTCATCATTTTTCATCATTTTTGAGGATTTGAAAAAAATTCAAAATTTCAAAAAACATGGGTTATAGCCCATCGTTTTTAGAATTTTTGGAAAAAATAATTACCTCGTTTTTCATCATTTTGTAACATGGGCTATAGCCCCTACCGTACGGCATACTATAGCACGCCGTTTTTCATCATTTGAGGATTTGAAAAAATTTCAAAATTTCAAAAAACATGGGTTATAGCCCATCGTTTTTTGAAAAAAAATAAAATAATAATTTACCTCGTTTTTCATCATTTTTGAACATGGGCTATAGCCCCTACCGTACGGCATACTATAGCACGCCGTTTTCATCATTTTTGAGGATTTGAAAAAAATTCAAAATTTCAAAAAACATGGGTTATAGCCCATTGTTTTTTTAATTTTTGAAAAAAGAAATAACCTCGTTTTTCATCATTTTTGAACATGGGCTATAGCCCCTACCGTACGGCATACTATAGCACGTAGTTTCTCATCATTTTTCATCATTTTTGAGGATTTGAAAAAAATTCAAAATTTCAAAAAACATGGGTTATAGCCCATCGTTTTTTCAATTAAAAAAAAAAGAATTAACCTCGTTTTTCATCATTTTTGAACATGGGCTATAGCCCCTACCGTACGGCATACTATAGCACGCCGTTTATCATCATTTTTCATCATTTTTGAGGATTTGAAAAAAATTCAAAATTTCAAAAAACATGGGTTATAGCCCATCGTTTTTTGAATTTTTGAAAAAAGAAAAAAAAATCGTTTTTCATCATTTTTGAACATGGGCTATAGCCCCTACCGTACGGCATACTATAGCACGCCGTTTTTCATCATTTGAGGATTTGAAAAAAATTCAAAATTTCAAAAAACATGGGTTATAGCCCATCGTTTTTTGAAATTTTGAAAAAAAAAATTAACCTCGTTTTTCATCATTTTTGAACATGGGCTATAGCCCCTACCGTACGGCATACTATAGCACGCCGTTTTTCATCATTTGAGGATTTGAAAAAAATTCAAAATTTCAAAAAACATGGGTTATAGCCCATCGTTTTTTGAAAAAATAATAATAATAATTTACCTCGTTTTTCATCATTTTTGAACATGGGCTATAGCCCCTACCGTACGGCATACTATAGCACGCCGTTTTTCATCATTTTTCATCATTTTTGAGGATTTTAAAAAAAATCCAAATTTCAAAAAACATGGGTTATAGCCCATCGTTTTTAGAATTTTTGAAAAAAAAAATTAACCTCGTTTTTCATCATTTTTGAACATGGGCTATAGCCCCTACCGTACGGCATACTATAGCACGCCGTTTTTCATCATTTTTGAGGATTTGAAAACATTTCTAAATTTCAAAAAACATGGGTTATAGCCCATTGTTTTTTTAATTTTTGAAAAAAGAAATTACCTCGTTTTTCATCATTTTTGAACATGGGCTATAGCCCCTACCGTACGGCATACTATAGCACGTAGCTTTTCATCATTTTTCATCATTTTTGAGGATTTGAAAAAAAAATCAAATTTTCAAAAAACATGGGTTATAGCCCATCGTTTTTTGAATTAAAAAAAAATAAGAAATAACCTCGTTTTTCATCATTTTTGAACATGGGCTATAGCCCCTACCGTACGGCATACTATAGCACGCCGTTTTTCATCATTTTTGAGGATTTGAAAACATTTCTAAATTTCAAAAAACATGGGTTATAGCCCATCGTTCTTTGAATTTTTGAAAAAAGAAATTAACCTCGTTTTTCATCATTTTTGAACATGGGCTATAGCCCCTACCGTACGGCATACTATAGCACGCCGTTTTTCATCATTTTTCATCATTTTTGAGGATTTAAAAAAAAATCAAAATTTCAAAAAACATGGGTTATAGCCCATCGTTTTTTGAATTTTTGGAGAAAAAAAAATAACCTCGTTTTTCATCATTTTTGAACATGGGCTATAGCCCCTACCGTACGGCATACTATAGCACGCCGTTTTTCATCATTTTTGAGGATTTGAAAAAAATTCAAAATTTCAAAAAACATGGGTTATAGCCCATTGTTTTTTTAATTTTTGAAAAAAAAATTAACCTAGTTTTTCATCATTTTTGAACATGGGCTATAGCCCCTACCGTACGGCATACTATAGCACGTCGTTTTTCATCATTTTTCATCATTTTTGAGGATTTGAAAAAAAATCAAAATTTCAAAAACATGGGTTATAGCCCATCGTTTTTTGAATTTTTGGAAAAAAAAATTAACCTCGTTTTTCATCATTTTTGAACATGGGCTATAGCCCCTACCGTACGGCATACTATAGCACGCCGTTTTTCATCATTTTTGAGGATTTGAAAAAAATTCAAAATAAAAAAAAACATGGGTTATAGCCCATTGTTTTTTGATTTTTTGAAAAAAAATTAACCTCGTTTTTCATCATTTTTGAACATGGGCTATAGCCCCTACCTTACGGCATACTATAGCACGCCGTTTTTCATCATTTTTGAGGATTTGAAAAAAATTCAAAATTAAAAAAAACATGGGTTATAGCCCATTGTTTTTTGATTTTTTGAAAAAAAAATTAACCTAGTTTTTCATCATTTTTGAACATGGGCTATAGCCCCTACCGTACGGCATACTATAGCATGCCGTTTTTCATCATTTTTGAGGATTTGAAAAAAATTCAAAATTTCAAAAAACATGGGTTATAGCCCATTGTTCTTTTAATTTTTGAAAAAATAAATTAACCTCGTTTTTCATCATTTTTGAACATGGGCTATAGCCCCTACCGTACGGCATACTATAGCACGTCGTTTTTCATCATTTTTCATCATTTTTGAGGATTTTAAAAAAATTCAAAATTTCAAAAACATGGGTTATAGCCCATCGTTTTTTGAATTTTTGAAAAAAAAAATTAACCTCGTTTTTCATCATTTTTGAACATGGGCTATAGCCCCTACCGTACGGCATACTATAGCACGTCGTTTTTCATCATTTTTCATCATTTTTGAGGATTTGAAAAAAATTCAAAATTTCAAAAAACATGGGTTATAGCCCATCGTTTTTAGAATTTTTGGAAAAAAAAATTACCTCGTTTTTCATCATTTTGTAACATGGGCTATAGCCCCTACCGTACGGCATACTATAGCACGCCGTTTTTCATCATTTGAGGATTTGAAAAAATTTCAAAATTTCAAAAAACATGGGTTATAGCCCATCGTTTTTTGAAATTTTGAAAAAAAAATTAACCTCGTTTTTCATCATTTTTGAACATGGGCTATAGCCCCTACCGTACGGCATACTATAGCACGCCGTTTTTCATCATTTGAGGATTTGAAAAAAATTAAAAATTTCAAAAAACATGGGTTATAGCCCATCGTTTTTTGAAAAAAAATAAAATAATAATTTACCTCGTTTTTCATCATTTTTGAACATGGGCTATAGCCCCTACCGTACGGCATACTATAGCACGCCGTTTTCATCATTTTTGAGGATTTGAAAAAAATTCAAAATTTCAAAAAACATGGGTTATAGCCCATTGTTTTTTTAATTTTTGAAAAAAGAAATAACCTCGTTTTTCATCATTTTTGAACATGGGCTATAGCCCCTACCGTACGGCATACTATAGCACGTAGTTTCTCATCATTTTTCATCATTTTTGAGGATTTGAAAAAAATTCAAAATTTCAAAAAACATGGGTTATAGCCCATCGTTTTTTCAATTAAAAAAAAAAGAATTAACCTCGTTTTTCATCATTTTTGAACATGGGCTATAGCCCCTACCGTACGGCATACTATAGCACGCCGTTTATCATCATTTTTCATCATTTTTGAGGATTTGAAAAAAATTCAAAATTTCAAAAAACATGGGTTATAGCCCATCGTTTTTTGAATTTTTGAAAAAAGAAAAAAAAATCGTTTTTCATCATTTTTGAACATGGGCTATAGCCCCTACCGTACGGCATACTATAGCACGCCGTTTTTCATCATTTGAGGATTTGAAAAAAATTCAAAATTTCAAAAAACATGGGTTATAGCCCATCGTTTTTTGAAATTTTGAAAAAAAAAATTAACCTCGTTTTTCATCATTTTTGAACATGGGCTATAGCCCCTACCGTACGGCATACTATAGCACGCCGTTTTTCATCATTTTTGAGGATTTGAAAACATTTCTAAATTTCAAAAAACATGGGTTATAGCCCATTGTTTTTTTAATTTTTGAAAAAAGAAATTACCTCGTTTTTCATCATTTTTGAACATGGGCTATAGCCCCTACCGTACGGCATACTATAGCACGTAGCTTTTCATCATTTTTCATCATTTTTGAGGATTTGAAAAAAAAATCAAATTTTCAAAAAACATGGGTTATAGCCCATCGTTTTTTGAATTAAAAAAAAATAAGAAATAACCTCGTTTTTCATCATTTTTGAACATGGGCTATAGCCCCTACCGTACGGCATACTATAGCACGCCGTTTTTCATCATTTTTGAGGATTTGAAAACATTTCTAAATTTCAAAAAACATGGGTTATAGCCCATCGTTCTTTGAATTTTTGAAAAAAGAAATTAACCTCGTTTTTCATCATTTTTGAACATGGGCTATAGCCCCTACCGTACGGCATACTATAGCACGCCGTTTTTCATCATTTTTCATCATTTTTGAGGATTTAAAAAAAAATCAAAATTTCAAAAAACATGGGTTATAGCCCATCGTTTTTTGAATTTTTGGAAAAAAAAATAACCTCGTTTTTCATCATTTTTGAACATGGGCTATAGCCCCTACCGTACGGCATACTATAGCACGCCGTTTTTCATCATTTTTGAGGATTTGAAAAAAATTCAAAATTTCAAAAAACATGGGTTATAGCCCATTGTTTTTTTAATTTTTGAAAAAAAAATTAACCTAGTTTTTCATCATTTTTGAACATGGGCTATAGCCCCTACCGTACGGCATACTATAGCACGTCGTTTTTCATCATTTTTCATCATTTATGAGGATTTGAAAAAAAATCAAAATTTCAAAAACATGGGTTATAGCCCATCGTTTTTTGAATTTTTGGAAAAAAAAATTAACCTCGTTTTTCATCATTTTTGAACATGGGCTATAGCCCCTACCGTACGGCATACTATAGCACGCCGTTTTTCATCATTTTTGAGGATTTGAAAACATTTCTAAATTTCAAAAAACATGGGTTATATCCCATTGTTTTTTTAATTTTTGAAAAAAGAAATTACCTCGTTTTTCATCATTTTTGAACATGGGCTATAGCCCCTACCGTACGGCATACTATAGCACGTAGCTTTTCATCATTTTTCATCATTTTTGAGGATTTGAAAAAAAAATCTAAATTAAAAAAAACATGGGTTATAGCCCATCGTTTTTTGAATTAAAAAAAAAGAAGAAATAACCTCGTTTTTCATCATTTTTGAACATGGGCTATAGCCCCTACCGTACGGCATACTATAGCACGCCGTTTTTCATCATTTTTGAGGATTTGAAAAAAATTCTAAATTTCAAAAAACATGGGTTATAGCCCATCGTTCTTTGAATTTTTGAAAAAAAGAATTAACCTCGTTTTTCATCATTTTTGAACATGGGCTATAGCCCCTACCGTACGGCATACTATAGCACGTCGTTTTTCATCATTTTTCATCATTTTTGAGGATTTAAAAAAAAATCAAAATTTCAAAAAACATGGGTTATAGCCCATCGTTTTTTGAATTTTTGAAAAAAAAAAATAACCTAGTTTTTCATCATTTTTGAACATGGGCTATAGCCCCTACCGTACGGCATACTATAGCACGCCGTTTTTCATCATTTTTCATCATTTTTGAGGATTTAAAAAAAAATCAAAATTTCAAAAAACATGGGTTATAGCCCATCGTTTTTTGAATTTTTGAAAAAAAAAAATAACCTAGTTTTTCATCATTTTTGAACATGGGCTATAGCCCCTACCTTACGGCATACTATAGCACGCCGTTTTTCATCATTTTTGAGGATTTGAAAAAAATTAAAAATTAAAAAAACATGGGTTATAACACATTGTTTTTTGATTTTTTGAAAAAAAAATTAACCTCGTTTTTCATCATTTTTGAACATGGGCTATAGCCCCTACCGTACGGCATACTATAGCACGCCGTTTTTCATCATTTTTGAGGATTTGAAAAAAATTCAAAATTTCAAAAAACATGGGTTATAGCCCATTGTTCTTTTAATTTTTGAAAAAAAAATTAACCTCGTTTTTCATCATTTTTGAACATGGGCTATAGCCCCTACCGTACGGCATACTATAGCACGCCGTTTTTCATCATTTGAGGATTTGAAAAAATTTCAAAATTTCAAAAACATGGGTTATAGCCCATCGTTTTTAGAAATTTTGGAAAAAAAAATTAACCTCGTTTTTCATCATTTTTGAACATGGGCTATAGCCCCTACCTTACGGCATACTATAGCACGCCGTTTTTCATCATTTTTGAGGATTTGAAAAAAATTCAAAATAAAAAAAAACATGGGTTATAGCCCATTGTTTTTTGATTTTTTGAAAAAACATTAACCTCGTTTTTCATCATTTTTGAACATGGGCTATAGCCCCTACCTTACGGCATACTATAGCACGCCGTTTTTCATCATTTTTGAGGATTTGAAAACATTTCTAAATTTAAAAAAACATGGGTTATAGCCCATTGTTTTTTTAATTTTTGAAAAAAGAAATTACCTCGTTTTTCATCATTTTTGAACATGGGCTATAGCCCCTACCGTACGGCATACTATAGCACGTAGTTTTTCATAATTTTTCATCATTTTTGAGGATTTGAAAAAAAAATCAAAATTTCAAAAAACAAGGGTTATAGCCCATCGTTTTTTGAATTAAAAAAAAATAATAATAACCTCGTTTTTCATCATTTTTGAACATGGGCTATAGCCCCTACCGTACGGCATACTATAGCACGCCGTTTTTCATCATTTTTGAGGATTTTAAAAAAATTCAAAATTTAAAAAAACATGGGTTATAGCCCATCGTTCTTTGAATTTTTGAAAAAAGAAATTAACCTCGTTTTTCATCATTTTTGAACATGGGCTATAGCCCCTACCGTACGGCATACTATAGCACGTCGTTTTTCATCATTTTTCATCATTTTTGAGGATTTTAAAAAATTTCAAAATTTCAAAAACATGGGTTATAGCCCATCGTTTTTTGAATTTTTGAAAAAAAAGATTAACCTCGTTTTTCATCATTTTTGAACATGGGCTATAGCCCCTACCGTACGGCATACTATAGCACGTCGTTTTTCATCATTTTTCATCATTTTTGAGGATTTTAAAAAAATTCAAAATTTCAAAAACATGGGTTATAGCCCATCGTTTTTTGAATTTTTGAAAAAAAAAATTAACCTCGTTTTTCATCATTTTTGAACATGGGCTATAGCCCCTACCGTACGGCATACTATAGCACGTCGTTTTTCATCATTTTTCATCATTTTTGAGGATTTGAAAAAAATTCAAAATTTCAAAAAACATGGGTTATAGCCCATCGTTTTTAGAATTTTTGGGAAAAAAAATTACCTCGTTTTTCATCATTTTGTAACATGGGCTATAGCCCCTACCGTACGGCATACTATAGCACGCCGTTTTTCATCATTTGAGGATTTGAAAAAAATTCAAAATTTCAAAAAACATGGGTTATAGCCCATCGTTTTTTGAAAAAAAATAAAATAATAATTTACCTCGTTTTTCATCATTTTTGAACATGGGCTATAGCCCCTACCGTACGGCATACTATAGCACGCCGTTTTTCATCATTTTTGAGGATTTGAAAAAAATTCAAAATTTCAAAAAACATGGGTTATAGCCCATTATTTTTTTAATTTTTGAAAAAAGAAATAACCTCGTTTTTCATCATTTTTGAACATGGGCTATAGCCCCTACCGTACGGCATACTATAGCACGCCGTTTTTCATCATTTGAGGATTTGAAAAAAATTAAAAATTTCAAAAAACATGGGTTATAGCCCATCGTTTTTTGAAAAAAAATAAAATAATAATTTACCTCGTTTTTCATCATTTTTGAACATGGGCTATAGCCCCTACCGTACGGCATACTATAGCACGCCGTTTTTCATCATTTTTGAGGATTTGAAAAAAATTCAAAATTTCAAAAAACATGGGTTATAGCCCATTGTTTTTTTAATTTTTGAAAAAAGAAATAACCTCGTTTTTCATCATTTTTGAACATGGGCTATAGCCCCTACCGTACGGCATACTATAGCACGTAGTTTTTCATCATTTTTCATCATTTTTGAGGATTTGAAAAAAATTCAAAATTTCAAAAAACATGGGTTATAGCCCATCGTTTTTTCAATTAAAAAAAAAAGAATTAACCTCGTTTTTCATCATTTTTGAACATGGGCTATAGCCCCTACCGTACGGCATACTATAGCACGTCGTTTATCATCATTTTTCATCATTTTTGAGGATTTGAAAAAAATTCAAAATTTCAAAAAACATGGGTTATAGCCCATCGTTTTTTGAATTTTTGAAAAAAGAAAAAAAAATCGTTTTTCATCATTTTTGAACATGGGCTATAGCCCCTACCGTACGGCATACTATAGCACGCCGTTTTTCATCATTTGAGGATTTGAAAAAAATTCAAAATTTCAAAAAACATGGGTTATAGCCCATCGTTTTTTGAAATTTTGAAAAAAAAATTAACCTCGTTTTTCATCATTTTTGAACATGGGCTATAGCCCCTACCGTACGGCATACTATAGCACGCCGTTTTTCATAATTTTTGAGGTTTTGAAAAAAAATCAAAATTTCAAAAAAATGGGTTATAGCCCATCGTTTTTTGAAAATTTGAAATTATTTTTTTAACCTCGTTTTTCATCATTTTGTAACATGGGCTATAGCCCCTACCGTACGGCATACTATAGCACGCCGTTTTTCATCATTTGAGGATTTGAAAAAAATTCAAAATTTCAAAAAACATGGGTTATAGCCCATCGTTTTTTGAAATTTTGACTTTTTTTTTTAACCTCGTTTTTCATCATTTTTGAACATGGGCTATAGCCCCTACCGTACGGCATACTATAGCACGCCGTTTTTCATAATTTTTGAGGATTTGAAAAAAATTCAAAATAAAAAAAAACATGGGTTATAGCCCATCGTTTTTTTAAATTTTGAAAAAAAACTTTAACCTCGTTTTTCATCATTTTTTAACATGGGCTATAGCCCCTACCGTACGGCATACTATAGCACGCCGTTTTTCATCATTTTTGAGGTTTTGAAAAAAAATCAAATTTTCAAAAAAATGGGTTATAGCCCATCGTTTTTTGAAAATTTGAAATTATTTTTTTAACCTCGTTTTTCATCATTTTGTAACATGGGCTATAGCCCCTACCGTACGGCATACTATAGCACGCCGTTTTTCATCATTTGAGGATTTGAAAAAAAATCAAAATTTCAAAAAACATGGGTTATAGCCCATAGTTTTTTTTAATTTTGACTTTTTTTTTTAACCTTGTTTTTCATCATTTTTGAACATGGGCTATAGCCCCTACCGTACGGCATACTATAGCACGCCGTTTTTCATAATTTTTGAGGATTTGAAAAAAATCTAAATTAAAAAAAACATGGGTTATAGCCCATCGTTTTTTGAAAATTTGAAAAAAAACTTTAACCTCGTTTTTCATCATTTTTGAACATGGGCTATAGCCCCTACCGTACGGCATACTATAGCACGCCGTTTTTCATCATTTTTGAGGATTTGAAAAAAAAAAAAAAAAATCTAAAAACATGGGTTATAGCCCATCGTTTTTTGAAAATTTGAAATTATTTTTTTAACCTCGTTTTTCATCATTTTGTAACATGGGCTATAGCCCCTACCGTACGGCATACTATAGCACGCCGTTTTTCATCATTTGAGGATTTGAAAAAATTTCAAAATTTCAAAAAACATGGGTTATAGCCCATCGTTTTTTGAAATTTTGACTTTTTTTTTTAACCTCGTTTTTCATCATTTTTGAACATGGGCTATAGCCCCTACCGTACGGCATACTATAGCACGCCGTTTTTCATAATTTTTGAGGATTTGAAAAAAATTCAAAATAAAAAAAAACATGGGTTATAGCCCATCGTTTTTTTAAATTTTGAAAAAAAACTTTAACCTCGTTTTTCATCATTTTTTAACATGGGCTATAGCCCCTACCGTACGGCATACTATAGCACGCCGTTTTTCATCATTTTTGAGGTTTTGAAAAAAAATCAAATTTAAAAAAAAATGGGTTATAGCCCATCGTTTTTTGAAAATTTGAAATTATTTTTTTAACCTCGTTTTTCATCATTTTGTAACATGGGCTATAGCCCCTACCGTACGGCATACTATAGCACGCCGTTTTTCATCATTTGAGGATTTGAAAAAAAATCAAAATTTCAAAAAACATGGGTTATAGCCCATAGTTTTTTTAAATTTTGACTTTTTTTTTAACCTTGTTTTTCATCATTTTTGAACATGGGCTATAGCCCCTACCGTACGGCATACTATAGCACGCCGTTTTTCATAGTTTTTGAGGATTTGAAAAAAATCTAAATTAAAAAAAACATGGGTTATAGCCCATCGTTTTTTGAAATTTTGAAAAAAAACTTTAACCTCGTTTTTCATCATTTTTGAACATGGGCTATAGCCCCTACCGTACGGCATACTATAGCACGCCGTTTTTCATCATTTTTGAGGATTTGAAAAAAAAAAAAAAAAATCTAAAAACATGGGTTATAGCCCATCGTTTTTTGAAAATTTGAAAAAAGAAATTAACCTCGTTTTTCATCGTTTTTGAACATGGGCTATACCCCATACCGTACAGCATACTATAGCACGCAGTTTTTCATCATTTTTGAGGATTTGAAAAAAAAAAAAAAAAAAACATGGGTTATAGCCCATCATTGTTTGATTTTTTGATTTTTTTTTAAAATCCTCAAAAATGATGAAAAACAGCGTGCTATAGTATGCCGTACGGTAGGGGCTATAGCCCATGTTCAAAAATGATGAAAAACAAGGTTAAAGTTTTTTTTCTTCAAAAATTTAAAAAACGATGGGCTATAACCCATGTTTTTTTTTGTTTTTTGTTTTTTTTAATCCTCAAAAATGATGAAAAGCGGCGTGCTATAGTATGCCGTACGGTAGGGGCTATAGCCCATGTTCAAAAATGATGAAAAACGAGGTTAATTTTTTTTTTCAAAAATTAAAAAAACGATGGGCTATAACCCATGTTTTTTATTTTATTTTTTATTTTTTAATCCACAAAAAAGATGAAAAACGGCGTGCTATAGTATGCCGTACGGTAGGGGCTAAAACCCATGTTCAAAAATGATGAAAAACGAGGTACTTTTTTTTTTTCAAAAATTCAAAAAACGATGGGCTATAACCCATGTTTTTTTTAATTTTGAATTTTTTTTTAATCCTCAAAAATGATGAAAAACGGCGTGCTATAGTATGCCATACGGTAGGGGCTATAGCCCATGTTCAAAAATGATGAAAAACAAGGTTAATTATTTTTTCTTCAAAAATTTAAAAAACGATGGGCTATAACCCATGTTTTTTTGTTTAATCCTCAAAAATGATGAAAAACGGCGTGCTATAGTATGCCATACGGTAGGGGCTATAGCCCATGTTCAAAAATGATGAAAAACGAGGTTAATCTTTTTTTTCAAAAATTCAAAAAACGATGGGCTATAACCCATGTTTTTTTTTTTTTTTTTTTTTTTATCCACAAAAAAGATGAAAAACGGCGTGCTATAGTATGCCGTACGGTAGGGGCTAAAACCCATGTTCAAAAATGATGAAAAACGAGGTACTTTTTTTTTTCAACCCATGTTTTTTTAAATTTTGAATTTTTTTTAAATCCTCAAAAATGATGAAAAACTGCGTGCCATAGTATGCCATACGGTAGGGGCTATAAAAACGAGGTTAAAAAAAAAATCAAAAATTAAAAAAATGATGGGCTATAACCCATGTTTTTTTTAATTTAGATTTTTTTTCAACTCCTCAAAAATGATGAAAAACGGCGTGCTATAGTATGCCGTACGGTAGGGGCTATATCCCATGTTCAAAAATGATGAAAAACGAGGTTAATTCTTTTTTCTTTTAATTAAAAAAACGATGGGCTATATGGCCATGTTTTTTGAAATTTTTCATTTTTTTCAAATCCTCAAAAATGATGAAAAACGGCGTGCTATAGTATGCCGTACGGTAGGGGCTATAGCCCATGGTTTTATAGTTTCATAGTATGCAAACACAGTAAAGAACCTAGAGGCATCTATGAAAAGGCAACAGAATGAGCAGAAAATAAAAATGAACCATGTAAATACAACAAATTGAGCAGAGCACTGCAGGGAGTCGAACCACATTCCGGTAAACCAGAAGTACCACAACCAGTGCCTTGGTTTTGTTGTACAAAAGGTCCATTCGTTGAAATGTAAATTTTGCATTTCAACAGTAAGGTAATTTCACAATTTACATTGTAGGCAATAATTAATAACGGTATGGCACCAGGCCAAAGCCATGGGGAGAGTGTGTGTGAGTCAGTTTGTTAACAGCTAATCTCCAGCACCATTAACCCGGTCGATGCCAAATTTTGCACACACACTCCCTGGATGCCAACGATGAACCTCTGCCCAAATTTTCCAGAACGGCCTGTATAGCACCACACATTTTTTTATGCCCTCCGAGACTATAGCCTTTCGCTTTTCCGTGATTTTTCAAATCCTCCGAAATCGTGAAAAACAACATACTATAGTATGCCCTCCGTGACCATGGACTATAGCCTTTAGCTTTTCTGCGATTTAACCTTTTTTCAAATCCTCAACAATGATGAAGAATCGCGCACTATAGCGTGCCACTTAATGACCTTGAGCAGAATAAATGACCTTCAATAAGACTAGTAAATGACCTTGACCAGTATAAATGACCTTGACAAGTACAAATGACCTTGAGCAGTATAAATGAACTTCACCAGTATAAATAACCGTGACCAGTATATGACTGTGACCAGTATAAATTACCTTCATGAGACTAGTAAATGACCTTGACCAGTATAAATGACATTCATAAGACTAGTAAATTATCTTCACCAGTATAAATGACCTTGACCAGTATGCGGTCCGTGACCATGGACTATAGCCTTTTGCTTTTCCTTGATTTTCACCTTTAAAAAATCCTCAACAATGATGAAGAATCGCGCACTATAGCGCGCCGCTCAATGACCTCTGAGACCATGGACCAATGAATGAAATACAACACATTGAGCAGGGAACTGCAGGGAGTTGAACCCCGTTCCGGTAAACCAGAAGTCCGACACCAGTGCCTTAGTTTTTGTGTTGTTGTTCATTTACAGGTCCAGGTGTGCATACGCATCACATGACATACTGGCAGAAATGATACAGCACCTGGAACCTAACGCAAAGACCTGGCTCGTGGGGATGCTGAATACATGCATGGCACAGAAAACAATCCCTTCTGTCTGGAAAAAGGCCAAAGTGGTTGCAATCCCTAAACCTGGCAAAGACCCATCATCCCCAAAGAGCTACCGACCCATTTCCCTCCTCTGCATCACCTACAAGAGAGGCTGCTACTCCAACGCCTCATGCCACTCATAGACACCAAGCTGACTAAAGACCAAGCAGAGCTCAACCTCACCCAACACATTGAGGATGGGTTTGAGGGAAAACAAATAACTGGAGCAGCAACTGGGCGAAGCAATCACACAGGCAGCTTGTGCCTGCCTTCCTGCCTGCCTTCCTCATGTGGAAGCTGCGTAGTTGAGTTTGTGTGTGTCTTTCTTTTTCTGTCTTTCTTTCTTAGGACGAAGATCAAGGTAGACGCCGTTGGAAGGCTCAACACAAGCTGATGCCCCTAGAGATGCATCCCAAAGCTTCCCTCAGGCAGCCCAGCAAGCCAGCTAGCCAGCAAGCCCGCCCAGTCAGCCAATGCAGCCAGCCAGCTCCGCCAGTCAGCCAGTGTAGAAAGTCAGGCTGCCAAGCCAGAGCATATCAGCCCTTGCAGTCAGCCATTGCAGCCATACCAGCCTTGCTCAGTCAGCTCAGCCAGGCCTCTCTCGAGGCCTGGCTCTCTGTCTGCCTGGCCCGGTCTGCCCTGCCCTGCCTTGCAGCAACAGAACGAGCCTTGCTAGCAAGCCAGCCAGCTCAGAATACAAGCTCAGCAAGCCAGCGCAGCTGGCAAGCACGCAGTTAGTCTAAACCAGTTTCAGACAGGCAGGCCAAGGCAGACAGACAGGAAGACCGAGGCGCCTAGGCAGGCAGACAGGCCAGGAAGGCAACAAAGTGCAGGCAGGGGGACTATCCGGCCTAAGGCTGCGCTGCAAGGGTTGGAGCCTGGCTTGCTCCTGCTGGTCTGGGCTGAGTGGCTGTGGCTGCACAGTAAGGCTGCAGTAACCTAGTCTGGGCTTGTTGCTGCACTGGCTTGCTCAGCTCGCATTCTGAGCCTGCTGGCTTGCCAGAAAGGCTGGTTCTGTTGCTGCAAGGCAGGGCGGAGCAGACTGGGCCAGGCAGACAGAGAGCCAGGCCTCGAGAGAGGCCTGGATGAGCTGACTGAGCAAGGCTGGTATGGCTGCAGTGGCTGACTGCAAGGGCTGATATGCTCTGGCTTGGCAGCCTGACTTTCTACACTGGCTGACTGGCGGAGCTGACTGGCTGCGTTCGCTGACTGGGCAGGCTTGCTGGCTAGCTGGCTTGCTGGGCTCCCTGAGGGAAGCTTTGGGATGGATCTCTAGGGGCATCGGCTTGTGTTGAGCCTTCCAACGGCGTCTACCTTGATCTCCGTCCTAAGAAAGAAAGACAGAAAAAGAAAGACACACACAAACCCAACTATGCAGCTTCCACCTGAGGAACCGAGACGCGAAAAAAGAACTGAGCGTCACTTGGGATGGTCACAAATTCTCCAACCATACCCACCCCATGTATCTTGGAGTTACACTGGACAGGACACTCTTCTTCAAAAAACACCTGGAGAACACAAAAGCCACGGTCAACACCCACAATAACATCCTGTGAAAACTAGTGAACTCCAAGAGGGGCGCAGACCCACAAACAATCCGTGCAACTGCCATGGCCCTGTCTTTCTCTACAGCAGAGTATGCCTGCTCAAGCTGGAGCCGATCACGTCACACCAAATTGGTCGACACAGCCCTAAATGACACCTGTCGCATCAACACGGGATGCGTCAAGACAACACCTGTCCCGTGCCTTTATGCACTAGCCGGCACCTCCCCCCGCACATCAGACAACTGTGTATCGCTCAAGATGAATGGAGAACACAGGCGATAGACAGTGAAGTTGGGAATGAACGAAGGAAAGTCTGGAATTAAATGATAGAGAACACCTCACACACACATAGTTTCCTTTCGTGGCTGTTTACATTCGAGGGTTGCCGGTCCTCTCGAACGGAACAGTTTAACGTCATGCCCAGGACGAAAAGATATAGAGAACACCAACATGACAAATAACAGCAGGAAGGCATGAGCCACAATCCACCGTCTTGGCAAAGACCACACCACCCATAATTCACAACGGTCACAGCAAACTCTATTGCATCACAACTGGTGTAGTTATTGGATGGAGCCCGCACACCACCAAAAAAAGAAAAACAACATACTATAGTATGCCCTCCGTGACCATGGACTTTAGCCTTTCGCTTTTCTGCGATTTAACCTTTTTTCAAATCCTCAACAATGATGAAGAATCGTGCACTATAGCGTGCCACTTAATGACCTTGACCAATATCAATGACCTTGAGCAGTATAAATTACCTTCAATAAGACTAGTAAATGACCTTGACCAGTATAAATGACCTTGACAAGTACAAATGACCTTGACCAGTATAAATGACCTTCACCAGTAGAAATGACCGTGACCAGTATATGACTGTGACCAGTATACATGACCTTCATGAGACTAGTAAATGACCTTGACCAGTATAAATGACCTTTATAAGACTAGTAAATGATCTTCACCAGTATAAATGACCTTGACCAGTATGCGGTCCGTGACCATGGACTATAGCCTTTTGCTTTTCCTTGATTTTCACCTTTAAAAAATCCTCAACAATGATGAAGAATCGCGCACTATAGCGCGCCGCTCAATGACCTGAGACCATGGACCAATGAATGAAATACAACACATTGAGCAGGGCACTGCAGGGAGTTGAACCCCGTTCCGGTAAACCAGAAGTCCGACACCAGTGCCTTAGTTTTTGTGTTGTTGTTCATTTAAAGGTCCAGGTGTGCATACGCATGTGCGCCTGTGCGTGTGTAGGTGCATGTGTGCATGTGTGTGCACGCTTCAATGACCACTGTTGGACCCAATGGCGATCAAGGACCTCAGGGAGCCACCCATAATTCACAACGGTCACAGCAAACTCTGTTGCATCACAACTGGTGGCCAACAGTCGTAACCAACACCGCCGCCGACCCACAGGAGAATACCATCGCACAGTGGTATAAGACCAACCACAATCAGCCAGCCCTCAAACCAAACCTTTCGACCTAGAAGAACTCGAAACCCGGAAAAGCAGCAGGGATTGATGACATACTGGCAGAAATTATACAGCACCTGGAACCTAACGCAAAGACCTGGCTCGTGGGGATGCTGAACACATGCATGGCACAGAAAACCATCCCTTCTGTCTGGAGAAAGGTCAAAGTGGTTGCAATCCCCAAACCTGGCAAAGACCCATCATCCTCAAAGAGCTACCGACCCATTTCCCTCCTCTGCATCACCTACAAGAGAGGCTGCTACTCCAACGCCTCATACCACTCATAGACACCAAGCTGACTAAAGACCAAGCTGGTTTCCGTCCCGTCCTGTGCTGGACAGAGCTCAACCTCACCCAACACATTGAGGATGGGTTTGAGGGAAAACAAATAACTGGAGCAGCAACTGGAGGGCGAAGCAAGCACGCAGGCAGCTTGTGCCTGCCTGCGTGCCTGCCTGCCTTCCTGCCTGCCTTCCTCATGTGGAAACTGCATAGTTGACTTTGTGTGTGTCTTTCTTTTTCTGTCTGTCTTTCTTAGGATGAAGATCAAGGTAGACGCCGTTGGAAGGCTCAACACAAGCCGATGCCCCTAGAGATCCATCCCAAAGCTTCCCTCAGGGAGCCCAGCAAGCCAGCTAGCCAGCAAGCCCGCCCAGTCAGCCAACGCAGCCATCCAGCTCCGCCAGTCAGCCAGTGTAGAAAGTCAGGCTGACAAGCCAGAGCATATCAGCCCTTGCAGTCCGCCATTGCAGCCATACCAGCCTTGCTCAGTCAGCTCAGCCAGGCCTCTCTCGAGGCCTGGCTCTCTGTCTGCCTGGCCCGGTCTGCCCTGCCCTGCCTTGCAGCAACAGAACCAGCCTTGCTAGCAAGCCAGCCAGCTCAGAATACGAGCTCAGCAAGCCAACGCAGCTGGCAAGCACGCAGTTAGTCTAAACCAGTTTCAGACAGGCAGGCCAAGGCAGACAGACAGGAAGACCGAGGCGCCTAGGCAGGCAGACAGGCCAGGAAGGCAACAAAGTGCAGGCAGGGGGACTATCCGGCCTAAGGCTGCGCTGCAAGGGTTGGAGCCTGGCCAGCTCCTGCTGGTCTTGGCTGAGTGGCTGTGGCTGCACAGTAAGGCTGCGGTAACCTAGTCTGGGCTTGCTGCTGCACTGGCTTGCTCAGCTCGCATTCTGAGCTGGCTGGCTTGCCAGAAAGGCTGGTTCTGTTGCTGCAAGGCAGGGCAGGGCAGACCGGGCCAGGCAGACAGAGAGCCAGGCCTCGAGAGAGGCCTGGCTGAGCTGGCTGAGCAAGGCTGGTATGGCTGCAGTGGCTGACTGCAAGGGCTGATATGCTCTGGCTTGGCAGTCTGACTTTCTACACTGGCTGACTGGCGGAGCTGACTGGCTGCGTTCGCTGACTGGGCAGGCTTGCTGGCTAGCTGGCTTGCTGAACTCCCTGAGGGAAGCTTTGGGATGGATCTCTAGGGGCATCGGCTTGTGTTGAGCCTTCCAACGGCGTCTACCTTGATCTCCGTCCTAAGAAAGAAAGACAGAAAAAGAAAGACACACACAAACCCAACTATGCAGCTTGCACCTGAGGAACCGAGACGCGAAAAACCGCCACCGACCCACAGGAGAATACCATCGCACAGTGGTATCAGACCAACCTCAATCAGCCAGCCCTCAAACCAAACCCTTCGACCTAGAAGAACTCGAAACTGCAATGGGAAAGTTGAAACCCGGAAAAGCAGCAGGGATTGATGACATACTGGCAGAAATGATACAGCACCTGGGACCTAACACAAAGACCTGGCTAGTGGGGATACTGAATACATGCATGGCACAGAAAACCATCCCTTCTGTCTGGAGAAAGGCCAAAGTGGTTGCAATCCCCAACCTGGCAAAGACCCATCATCCCCAAAGAGCTACCGACCCATTTCCCTCCTCTGCATCACCTACAAGAGAGGCTGCTACTCCTGTTTACATTGGAGGGTTGCCGGTCCTCTCGAACGGAACAGTTTAACGTCATGCCCAGGACGAAAAGATATAGAGAACACCAACATGACAAATAACAGCAGGAAGGCATGAGCCACAATCCACCGTCTTGGCAAAGACCACACCACCCATAATTCACAACGGTCACAGCAAACTCTGTTGCATCACAACTGGTGTAGGTATTGGATGGAGCCCGCACATCACAGGTGTAAAAAAAACGTTCTGTATTGAAATACTGACAACGTTTCGATCTATTTGATCTTCATCAGGTCATGTGTACACAAAACATACACTTTTATACTAAGGGAGTGCCCCCATCAACCAATCAAAACACCACATTTTGGTGCCCCTCCCATCACTGCAGGTGTGACACGTCAACCCTGAGTGAGTAGGTGGGGACCCAGACATATTGATGTAAATATAGTCTGTTCAGAAATGTTAGTGCCTCTCATAGAGCTTGTAGGTGATGCAGAGGAAGGAAATGGGTCGGTAGCTCTTCGGGGATAATGGGTCTTTGCCAGGTTTAGGGATTGCAACCACTTTGGCCTTTCTCCAGACAGAAGGGATGGTTTTCTGTGCCATGCACGTGTTCAGCATCCCCACAAGCCAGGTCTTTGCGCTAGGTCCCAGGTGCTGTATCATTTCTGCCAGTATGTCATCAATCCCTGCTGCTTTTCCGGGTTTCAACTTTCCCATTGCAGTTTCAAGTTATTCTAAGTCGAAGGGTTCGGTTTGAGGACTGGCTGATTGTGGTTGGTCTGATACCACTGTGCGATGGTATTCTATGTGGGTCGGTGGCGGTGTTGGTTACGACTGTTGGCCACCAGTTGTGACCAACACCGCCACCGACCCACAGGAGAATACCATCGCACAGTGGTATCAGACCAACCTCAATCAGCCAGTCCTCAAACTGAACCCTTCGACCTAGAAGAACTCGAAACTGCAATGGGAAAGTTGAAACCCGGAAAAGCAGCAGGGGTTGATGACATTCTGGCAGAAATGATACAGCACCTAGGACCTAACGCAAAGACCTGGCTTGTGGGGATACTGAATAAATGCATGGCACAGAAAACCATCCCTTCTGTCTGGAGAAAGGCCAAAGTGGTTGCAATCCCCAAACCTGGCAAAGACCCATCATCCCCAAAGAGCTACCGACCCATTTCACTCCTCTGCATCACCTACAAGAGAGGCTGCTACTCCAACGCCTCATACCACTCATAGACACCAAGCTGACTAAAGACCAAGCTGGTTTCCGTCCTGGCCGCTCCTGTGCTGGACAGAGCTCAACCTCACCCAACACATTGAGGATGGGTTTGAGGGAAAACAAATAACTGGAGCAGCATTCAGAGATCTCTCTGCTGCCTATGACACTGTCCAACACCGCACAATGGTCAGGAAAAGCCTCCTCAACAACAGGCGCTTCTATGTCCAGTTAAATGACCAGAGGAGTAAATGGAAAGCCCAAAAGAACGGCCTACCACAAGGTAGCCTGCTCGCCCCCTCCTTTTCAATATCTACACAAACGTCCAGCCACTACCCAAAGTAGTAGTACTGGAATGAAATGATAGAACACCTCACACACACATAGTTTCCTTTCGTGGCTGTTTACATTGGAGGGTCGCCGGTCCTCTCGAACGGAACAGTTTAACGTCATGCCCAGGACGAAAAGATATAGAGAACACCAACATGACAAATAACAGCAGGAAGGCATGAGCCACAATCCACCGTCTTGGCAAAGACCACACCACCCATAATTCACAACGGTCACAGCAAACTCTGTTGCATCACAACTGGTGTAGGTATTGGATGGAGCCCGCACATCACAGGTGTAAAAAAAACGTTCTGTATTGAAATACTGACAACGTTTCGATCTATTTGATCTTCATCAGGTCATGTGTACACAAAACATACACTTTTATACTAAGGGAGTGCCCCCATCAACCAATCAAAACACCACATTTTGGTGCCCCTCCCATCACTGCAGGTGTGACACGTCAACCCTGAGTGAGTAGGTGGGGACCCAGACATATTGATGTAAATATAGTCTGTTCAGAAATGTTAGTGCCTCTCATAGAGCTTGTAGGTGATGCAGAGGAAGGAAATGGGTCGGTAGCTCTTCGGGGATAATGGGTCTTTGCCAGGTTTAGGGATTGCAACCACTTTGGCCTTTCTCCAGACAGAAGGGATGGTTTTCTGTGCCATGCACGTGTTCAGCATCCCCACAAGCCAGGTCTTTGCGCTAGGTCCCAGGTGCTGTATCATTTCTTCCAGCATGTCATCAATCCCTGCTGCTTTTCCGGGTTTCAACTTTCCCATTGCAGTTTCAAGTTCTTCTAGGTCGAAGGGTTTGGTTTGAGGACTGGCTGATTGTGGTTGGTCTGATACCACTGTGCGATGGTATTCTATGTGGGTCGGTGGCGGTGTTGGTTACGACTGTTGGCCACCAGTTGTGACCAACACCGCCACCGACCCACAGGAGAATACCATCACACAGTGGTATCAGACCAACCTCAATCAGCCAGCCCTCAAACCAAACCCTTCGACCTAGAAGAACTCGAAACTGCAATGGGAAAGTTGAAACCCGGAAAAGCAGCAGGGATTGATGACATACTGGCAGAAATGATACAGCACCTGGGACCTAACGCAAAGACCTGGCTCGTGGGGATACTGAATAAATGCATGGCACAGAAAACCATCCCTTCTGTCTGGAGAAAGGCCAAAGTGGTTGCAATCCCCAAACCTGGCAAAGACCCATCACCCCCAAAGAGCTACCGACCCATTTCCCTCCTCTGCATCACCTACAAGAGAGGCTGCTACTCCAACGCCTCATACCACTCACAGACACCAAGCTGACTAAAGACCAAGCTGGTTTCCGTCCTGGCCGCTCCTGTGCTGGACAGAGCTCAACCTCACCCAACACATGGAGGATGGGTTTGAGGGAAAACAAATAACTGGAGCAGCATTCAGAGATCTCTCTGCTGCCTATGACACTGTCCAACACCGCACAATGGTCGGGAAAAGCCTCCTCAACAACAGGCGCTTCTATGTCCAGTTAAATGACCAGAGGAGTAAATGGAAAGCCCAAAAGAACGGCCTACCACAAGGTAGCCTGCTCGCCCCCTCCTTTTCAATATCTACACAAACGTCCAGCCACTACCCAAAGTAGTAGTACTGGAATGAAATGATAGAACACCTCACACACACATAGTTTCCTTTCGTGGCTGTTTACATTCGAGGGTCGCCGGTCCTCTCGAACGGAACAGTTTAACGTCATGCCCAGGACGAAAAGATATAGAGAACACCAACATGACAAATAACAGCAGGAAGGCATTATAAATTACCTTCATGAGACTAGTAAATGACCTTGAGCAGTATAAATGACCTTCATAAGACTAGTAAATGATCTTCACCAGTATAAATGACCTTGACCAGTATGCGGTCCGTGACCATGGACTATAGCCTTTTGCTTTTCCTTGATTTTCACCTTTAAAAAAAATCCTCAACAATGATGAAGAATCGCGCACTATAGCGCGCCGCTCAATGACCTCTGAGACCATGGACCAATGAATGAAATACAACACATTGAGCAGGGCACTGCAGGGAGTTGAACCCCGTTCCGGTAAACCAGAAGTCCGACACCAGTGCCTTAGTTTTTGTGTTGTTGTTCATTTAAAGGTCCAGGTGTGCATACGCATGTGCACCTGTGCGTGTGTAGGTGCATGTGTGCATGTGTGTGTGCACGCTTCAATGACCACTGTTGGACCCAATGGCGATCAAGGACCTCAGGGAGCCACACATAATTCACAACGGTCACAGAGAACTCTGTTGCATCACAACTGGTGGCCAACAGTCGTAACCAACACTGCCGCCGACCCACAGGAGAATACCATCGCACAGTGGTATCAGACCAACTACAATCCACCGTCTTGGGGAAAATAAATAGCTGATCAATAAGCCCCAAACGCGTTGCACTGCGACGCGTTTTGAGCTTGTACATCGGCTATTTTTGCTACAACAGTAATATGCAACGTGGCCTTCTGGAGTGAGAGTGGAAATATAGTGGAAATATAGTCTCTATCGTCAAAGTTGCCCACCCCCATTCTAAACACTACAACATGCAGAGGAGAAGTCATAGCAGAACCATCTAAATACTACAACATGCAGAGGAGAAGTCATAACAGAACCATCTAAATACTACAGCATGCAGAGGAGAAGTCATAGCAGAACCATCTAAATACTACAACATGCAGTCATAACAGAACCATCTAAACACTACAACATGCAGTCATAACAGAATCATCTAAACACTACAGCATGCAGAGGAGAAGTCATAACAGAACCATCTTAAACACTACAACATGCAGAGGAGAAGTCATAACAGAACCATCTAAACACTACAACATGCAGAGGAGAAGTCATAACAGAACCATCTAAACACTACAACATGCAGAGGAGAAGTCATAACAGAACCATCTAAATACTACAACATGCAGTCATAACAGAACAATCTAAACACTACAGCATGCAGAGGAGAAGTCATAACAGAACCATCTAAACACTACAGCATGCAGTCATAACAGAACCATCTAAACACTACTCTGTTCACCTCTAGTCGATTCTTTATTCAGCCACGGACCACCATTTGAGGCCATTTAGCCTCTCAGACCCATTTGAGCCACTGACCACAATTGTGAGCATTAGAGTATAATTATTATGAATAGAGAAGGCACCCAGAGGAAACCCTGAGGCTGAAATGGACATAGTGGCCGAATGAAGGTATTGCAGCCTGGCCCCAAACACATGAACGCGCTGGTCCGTTGACTATATCATTGTGCACGTTCACGACGGCAGCACGCTAGCTAGCTAGCTAACGAACTAGCGTGCATCCCAGAATGCTCTGTTTCTACTCTGTTGTGTTCATATATTATCTTTCTACTACTTTACAAAACCATGATCCAGTAGCCGAATGGTTAGAATCGATGCTATGTGAAAACATCCGGGCCTGGGTTCGACTCCCAGTCGATGACCGAGTATCCTTTCTTCTTAACAAACACAACTGTTTGTTTGCATCAAGTGGAGGTCCATAATTCATTCAGTATCTGAGCCGGCCACGGGACCACCATTTTTAGGCTCAAATACTGAATTGAATAATGGACCTCGACGAGAAAAGCTAAAACAATTGTGTTTAGTTTGGTAAGAATGAAGCTAACTTCTCAGTCCTCGACGGAGAATCGAACCCGGGCCTTGTTGTCTGCTAGGCGCCGACAGTAACCATTAGGCCACTGGAACACGTTTTACAGAGCGGCACGAACATAATATATAAACATCACAACAAAGTTAACATCATATAAAGTGATCACAGATGTTTGAACAACAACTACAACGTTTAAGTATTAAATAACATTTAACGTACCTTGCTGCGGACACGACGACGAGGCGGCGGACATGGTGACGTGGCAGAATCAAAACAACACTGAAGCAAACCCCCCTCCACGCGTCTCTTCCGTATTTGAGGAGGGGGGGCGTCACTTCCTTCCGGGTGTGACGTGACGTGAGGCCACGCCCGCGAGTCTTTTGCCGCGATTTTCTTTGTAGTCATTATTGTATCCGGGTCCCGTCCGCTTCTATTATGATTCTGAACGCGTGAATCTTTTTATTTTTTTACAATAGCGTTATATTTCAGAAAGGAAGCCATTGAGGGTTAAAGTGTGTCTTAATGCTTCCAACTCGACTATAATTATTATTAATGTAACTGTAAAGAAAAGAAAATGTATGACGTGGAGCTTTCTTGAGTAAGACCCGGAAGCGGGTTACGTCACGGCTTGAATAGTCAATACAGACATCAGTCCCTTTTCTGGCAGCGTCCTTAGTGGTCTAGCGGTCTAAACACCCGACTTTCAATACAACCTTATGTAACTTCACGGGTTCAAACCCCGCTGATGTTTTTCTCAATCATTGATTCATTTTTGATTGATTGATTGAAATATTTATTAACGGTTTGTAGAATTTACAGTACATTTTAAGCACAAACTCAATACAAAGACTGTTAACTGTGAGTGGACGACCCAATTAAGCATTACACTGCAACCCCACTGTGGCTATACCTTTTTATTCACAATGCAAAGTTATTGTACTCCTAATAATATATCATGGTGTAGTCTAGCTCTGGTTTGATTGATTGAAATATTTATTAACAGTTTGTAGAATTACAGTACAATTCAAGCACAAACTCAATGCAAAGACTGTTAACTGTGAGTGGACGACCCAATTAAGCATTACACTTGTTTACAACAGGGTCCACATTGTTCAATTCATCAAAACATTTAGAGACATACAAATAGACAATTCTATATAGTTAAAGAACAGAACAGGAATTCATCATATAGGAAGCAAAAAGGGAAAAGAAAGGAAGCCAATGAGGGTTAAATGGGTCTTTAATGCTTCCAACTCGAGTAGAATTATTAACGTAACTGTACACGTGTCCGGAAGTGGCTCTGGAAGGGCGGCTGACGCTGACGTCATGGCTTACATAGACAATATAGAACTCTATCTCTAAACCTAGCAACTTAACTTTGCCGGTTCGAGCCCCGTTGATTACTTTCCAACAACACTAGTTGTTTTGTGAGGTTATTGTTAGGGCTAGTTTGACATGCATTAGGCTACCCCCATTGAGTGGTATTTCTATCTCTGGGACCCCCAATCTATATTGTAAAATCAGGGTTAATTTGTTCTCTGAGAGTGTTTAAATCATGGAACATTGTCGGATTTATAGTTGTCGTGTATATTTGTACGTCTAATTTTGATGAATTGAAAATGGTGGGCCCTATTGTAAACAAGTGTAATGCTTTATGGTGTCGTCCACTCACAGTTAACAGTTATTGTATTGAGTTGTACAGTGAAATGTACTGTAATTCTGCAAACTGTAAAATAATCAATCAATCCTGCCTGTGTTCTACTATGCTAGTGTCGACTAGGCTATATGGTGCTGCTCTACTACCCGGCTATAGGATCAAGGCTCTTTAGTCGAGTATGGGAAGCCGTTTAGGCCATAAATGCATCAGGAATTAATTTGGATAATGGTAATGGAGATATTGTAAAAGTTGTCACTTTATTAATCCCCCAAGGTTCTTTTTTAAACAAAGAAAGTCTGAGTTTCTATATGGCTATGGGCTATGGTAGTAATAATAATCATATATATGTGTGTAATTATTTCCATTCGTTTTGTTCCCATTTTTCCCTACATAAGTAAATAAACTAATTCTCTTTTGGGAATTTGCACCTTTGCACACCCACAATATGAAATATATATGAAAGCAGGGAATCATAGCTTCAAATTGACATATTGGTCATGTTCAGTTTCACCCACCAGTTTTGGAGATATGGCTTATAGAGCAATGTCTTACAGAGAAACAGCGAGTTGAGAAAACAGGCATGAAAGGTTCACTTGCACCTATAGCTACATGTTTAAGCATTTATTTCATATTTACATGTCGATTTCAGCTCAGACACTTATTGTCTCCACCAGGCCGAAGGCATGGGGGGAGAGTATGTTTTGCACTCCGTCCGTCCGTGTGTCCGTCCGTGTGTGACTGTGTGTGTCCGTCCGTCCGTGAGGAGCTAATCTCGGCCACCGTTAACCCGGTCGATGCCAAATTTTGCACACACACTCCCTGGATGCCAACGATCAACCTCTGCCCCAAACTTTCCAGAACGGCCTGTTATAGCGCCACCAGGAGGCCGCTTTGTGCAAAACAAGTTTTTGCACAGTACACCTACAGATTTTGTCCAAACATCACGCAAATTGGTACACAGTCTCTCTAGAGCCTTTCAACGAAACCGGTCTTTCAGATTTCTCAGACGCCATCCTGATTGGCTAAGATTGGCTTCCAAAGTTCACAGGAGTGCTCAGTTTCAAACAAAATGCTGCAAATCATGAACACATCGCGTGATTTCCGTGAAATTGTGCACCCACATTCCCACTAGGCCGAGGACGAAATGCCACATGAACAATTTCAACTCAGCCTCAAGGTGGCGCTATAACTGGCCCAAAAGTGTTTTTACCTCTAACTGCATGGATCTGTGGATAACTTTGTATGCCAACTCCCTAGAGGCCAAGGAAAAACCTTTGCCTGGAATTTTTCACATCTGCTCTTTATAGCGCCACCAGGAGGCCGACATATGTAAAACACATTTTCTATTACTCCTTCAGATTTTATCCAAATTTCACGCAAATCGGTACACATGATCTCCATAGTCATGTGATCAAGACAGGTTTGTTTGATTTCTCATATTCCATCCTGATTGGCCACGATTGGCTCCTACAGTTTTCAGGAGTAGCCCGCTTTGTACAAATCGCCACAACTCCTCAACGCAGCGTCCGATTGCGATGAAACTGTGCACGCATATTCCCACTAGGCTGAGGAAGAAATCCTGGTGGAGACCTGTGCCCAGAAGGGCACTTTTTCTAGTTGGTTATAAAACACAGCTGTGAGAATGTACATTTAGTGGCATGTGCATTCTCATTTTAGTTTGATTCAAAAGTGCACAATGTAGGCTAATTATTTTGCTGTGAAGGTTGATTCATTGGTGGACCCTAGTTACTTTCTTGCCCCATGTGTTGAAAAACATTATTGCAAGGACCTGCACAGTATAGTGAGAGCTGCATAAAAAAATATTAAGGTTCAAGGGCATGTGTAATAAAATAGGCTAGAATATATTCCATTTCTATTTTAATTCATGTTGATACAAATATTTGTATTGGTTTCACACAGCTCATTGCATCATGAGCTGCTGATACTGCATAATAGCAGCCTAAGAGATTAGTCTTTCAAGCCAAGCAGATAACTACAATGGTGGAGACATTTGAAAATGGTGTGTGCGTGCCAATGGTCTGTCTCAAGAGACTAGTAAGAGATTAATCTGAATCTGTCTTCTAGATTTATCTTCTACTGTAAGTCTTTTAACTTTGTCTTTCTTATATTTTCTCTGCTCTTTTTCTATTTTACTTTTTTTTCTCACTCTCTCCCATGTCGGTGGAGTGACTCAGCATGGGGCGTTTGCTGATTCAGCTGGAAGAGGTACTGTAACATGTAAATAGGGGAGGTACTGTACCATACCATGAAAAGACCAGAACAAAAATAAATAAATGACAGAGAGGAATTTAAGAGTCAGTGTGTGGGTGTGGTCTATGACTTCTGGTTTCACTTTACAATGTCAAACACCAAGCTGGTTGTGTGTTTGTTCTTCTGGCTTTAAAGTAACCGGTGGAGTGCCTGCAGGATTAACTTGCAGGCACATTGTGAAACACTACATTTTAATGCAACTCTCCTTTGAACAGTTCAAAGGTTGCTGAATGTAAAGCTGATCAAGAATCATTGCCAACTAGTAACTCAACAGAAAGGTAAGACAACTCCCTGACATCGAGTCTTAAATGGTATTTTCTTGAACTTTGAATACCAGATTCTGTAGAATGCAACTCAACTGTCCCTGTGTCCTTTGTGTTCTGTACCATTGGAAATCTAGCTGTCCATGCAATATCCTGGAAAGCCATGTGCTATAACTGCTGCTGTGCTTTTTCTCTTGGGTGCCATGTGGTCATGATTCTGAGCTGAAAAACATATTTCTTAAAAACTTCAGAACCCTTCAGGACATCCCAGGACTATAGGCTACCGGTATGTGCTGTTTTGCAGTGCAGTAACTATACGTGTACTCAAGTACTGTACTTAAGTTCAATTGCGAGGTATTTTACTTTACTGGATTATTTCCAATTTTCAATACTTTTTACTACCTTATACCTTATTACTTTACTAGTTACTTTGTAGATTATAAATATGATTACAAAACATATGTTAAAGGGACACTTCACCCTTTTAGCAAAAATATATATATATATCAATGACCTTTATAAGATTTAGAAAACTTTCCTGGCGTTATTTATAATCTCTGGTTTTAGATATTTTAGATTATCCGAGTGGCTCGGACGTCAGAGACACTCAGATAATCTAAAATATCTAAAACCAGAGATTACACAAAAAATAATGCCGGGAAAGTGTTCTAAATCTTATAAAGGTCATTGATATATATTTTATTGCTAAAAGGGTGAAGTGTCCCTTTAACCATTTCAACACAATATAGACTTCGTGAATTTCTGCATAATGAGTACTTTTACTTTTGTTATTTTGATGCCCTTACTATTGTACTTTTACTGAAATAAATTCTGAATGCCAGACTTGTACGTGTAGTATTGATCCTTTTACTTAAGTACTTCTTCCACCACTGCTGTCACTGTGTTTTGACATCGTGAAACCAGATGTTTTGCACTATAGCAGAGAGAGTCGAAGTGGGAGGTCAAAGCTAATTGACCTAAACTGACAAGACATCTTTCTATGCCTGAGTTTGACTGAGTTTAACGTTTTTGCATGTGTGCGGTACTGGCCACAGTGTTGATTTCGGCGACTACTTTTTGTGTCAACAAATCAAAATTAGACTAAAATGTTAGGAGGAGACTAGTGGACAAGAGATCCAGTATAAGTCATTTTACACTTGGTTGCATGCTGAAAATAGCTGATCTACATGAGCTCACAATGCGTCATGAGCTTGTAAATCGTCTATTTTCAGAAAGTGAAAAATCAGTAATTACGACAGCATGAAGGCCCGCCAAAACACATTTTAGTCTATTTAGTCATCTACTGTAGATTTAGTCGACATGACATTTAGTCGACTAAAACTAGACTAAAGCTAAAACATTCCAGGTAAGTAAAATGTGACAAATTAAATTAAATGAAAACTATTCAAGAGACTATGACTAAAACTAACTAACTAAATTTGCTGTCAAAATCAACACTGACTGGCCATTTGACAATGTTTGAAACATGTTCATGATGTCCATGAAAGAAGTTAGTCTGAATGTCATGTTGACCTGACAGATTCATGCATCGATAAAAAGAGTAGCCTGTAAACATGATTCCCCAAAAGAATACATACTGTAAATAAATATTCAGCCCATCAGTTCTGTTAGAATGTATCTCAGATATCTGTTTGATTTAGTCCTCCTGGGAAACATATAATACCGCCTCCCTGGAGGGCAGGACTCCACATGAAGAGGATGTTAACTGTCAGCGAGAATGGCCCTTGCCCTCTGAATGGCTCTTGATAAACATGGCCAAGACCATTGATAAGTTCTCCATACCCATCTTTCACCATGGGGTTTTTGTTCATGCTGAGGCTGTCAAACAAAAAAAACATTGACTCACGGAGCCATTGGCATAAGTTGAAATAAGACACTGTATAATAATAATAATGAATAACTGTAGCAGGCGCAGCAACATGTTAAAATGGCAGCAATATATAGGTCAGGCATGGAAGGTATACTGTAGTGAGTGGTTGGTTAACATGCAGGTATATGCAAAAGGTGTTCATTCTATTATAGGCTACTGATAATTATATGCAATGATGAAGACCAATGGGTTGGAGTTTGTCTCCAATGTGTAAACAATGTGTATGAGATGTAAAGAAATGTAATCCTCCTGATACCAATGAAAAGACAGTAGGCACCATTATGTGCTGAAGCTCTGAACCTTGAATTCTAGGCCACCATATGATCGCAATAAATCAAACCTATACTTGATTGCTTCATCATATTGAGCCTTGTTGTTACCCATATATTCATGACATTCAAGGTATTTCTGAAAAGGCTCTTGTTGTGTTCTGCAAATATTCTAATAGTGAATATTAATTTGAATTAGAAATACAAGAACATAAAAGGAAGAAATAACAACTCACCATAAACTGATCTTTTTTGTTATTCTTTCTTGCCCACAGATGTGGGAAAGAGTGTTCCTCCCTGCATTGTCTCGCATTGCCATTTGTGGCGGCACACATGGAAATGAGATGTCCGGTGTGTACCTAGTGAGGGAAATGCAGAGACAGCAGGTAGATCAAGTTGGATCAGTCTCTATAACAACAGTCATGTCCAACCCACGGGCTGTGGAAACCTGCAGAAGATACACTGAAATAGACCTCAACCGCTGTTTTACGGACGCCATGCTCAGGTGAACAGAAAGGGGCTAAAATCATGTAATTTAATGTTGCAAACTGGAATAAAGGTTTGCTGAGAACCCCTGCCAAAAAGTAGGCTTTGCGCTCAGTATTTGAGAGATTTCATTAATAACAATATAGCTACATTGTGCTGAGCTAATAAATAAAACGTTTTTTTGGGGGGTGGGGTTAGGGTTAACTATTACTCATTAGAAACCCCATTTAACACTGTTACTTCCGTATGAAATACTGCAATGTATTTTTATTTTACCAAGTCATAAATAAAACATATCTTTTGTCCACCAGTGTACCTCTAACAGATGCCACCCCTTATGAGGTTAGACGAGCCCAGGAACTGAATATTCAGCTTGGGCCCAAAGGCAGCCAAGAAGCCATGGATCTGGTTTGTGATCTCCACAACACCACATCCAATATGGGCCTGACCCTCATTGGCTATCCCTCTGACTGGATCACCCTGCACATCTTTAAACACATCCAGGTGAGAAGCGTTTCATCTTAGAGGTCAGAGGGCGTGCCCGTTTTCAAACATGAGCCCATTCGGAACTGGCCAATTGCTGGGCGACGGTGTTGATTTTGACAGCAACATTTTTAATTAATTTAGATTTTAGTCATAGGTCTTTTGAATAAAATTCCATTTCGTTTTCATCGTATTTTAGTCATCTGAAATGTTTTAGTGTTAGTCTAGTTTTAGTCGACTAAATATCGTAAGATCTTAGTCGACTAAATCTAGAGATGATTTTGTCAACTAAAATGTGTTTTGGCGAGTAGCTATACGCAATAATATGTAAAAAATGGAATGACCTTTTTTATTTTTGGTAAAACACTCCCCAAAAAATGTAATCTCTGTGACACATATATAGGGGCCACAATCTGCATTCAAATATGTTCCAAGAAGCTTTGTAATTGGTAATAAAAAATAAAAAAAACTGTCAAAATGACAGGCAGTAGACAGGCAAATCGACCATTGACAAAGCTTCTAGGAAAATCTTTCTCCTCAGCAACACACCTGCCAAGTGTGAAGTTTATCAGATGAGCGGTTCATAAGATACACACAATGCCCATCCGAGTGTCCGGAGAAAGGCCAGTTCCAAAGAACCGCTGATCCGATCAGACCAATGGTCTGTGAGATACATGTCCTGCCTGCTCTACTACTGACCTCTTTATACATGTACAGTAGCCTATAGGTGTCTACATACTTTTCTAAAAATGGTTTTAGGAATACCAAATACGATTGCATTATTTAGGATTTGAGCTTACACTCATGTTCTCAATCAAAAAATTCCATGACATGCGCATAGCTTAAACAAAAGCTGTGTTTCCCTATAAAATGGCGTTGATACGCAATTTACCGTAAATATGTTGTGTTGAGAGTAAATATGTACCTTCTGGTGTTTCCAGTGCAAGATAACCTCTGCACCCGTGAGGTTAATCGTTATGGAATTGCCCTCTTCCGAGGCTTTTTCCCAAGATTCACTGGGCAGACATGGCCTCTGTAAGTGCTTGTGGGTGAGTCTGTATATAGCCTACAGTGTGTGCATGTTCATGTTGTAGAGAGAGATCTGTGCGTGCGTCAGCTCTGTATTTGTGACAAACATTGGTATAAAATTGCATCTCCTTTTCTCAACAGCAATAGAGATAGGACCACAACCCAATGGAGTGGTCAGAGCGGATATCTTCAACTTAATGAAAGAGGCAGTTGATCAGATATTAAATTGGATTCAGAGTTTCAACTCAGGTAAAGTAACAACTCCAAGTCGCTGTCAAGATTACAGTAACATGTTCAACCCCAGAACTGTAGTCCATTTGTCAAGTATTATCTTTCCCATCATTCCATAGGCAGCACCATTGAAGGTGGTGAAGTGGAAGCGTACACTTTCGTGAAGAGTATAGACTACCCAAGAGACCCGGAGACACATGAAATGATTGGTGCCATACACCCCCAGCTACAGGTAGAAGCACATTTCAATATTGTATAGCAGCATATTTTACCAGGTGAGATGCATACACTTGGTGTAAGACCGTTAAACGCTGTTAACAGGGGGGCACCTGGTGTTTCAGCCAGTTAGTACACGGACCACTCATGTCTCTCTTCTCTCTGCCCTTGTTTTTCCTGTCTCTACACTGTGTATCATATATATTATTTTCATATTGCCATTTGTTTATTTCTGAGATTTATCTGTAATTTACCTGTGCACTTCATCTTACCTTGTTACTTTGCTTCTCTAGGATAGAGACTTCAGCCTTCTGCGTCCTGGTGACCCCATCTTTCTGTCATTCTCTGGAGACACACTTCAGTATGAAGGGGAAGAACAACTCTATCCCTTTTTTGTGAATGAGTGTGCATACTATGAGAAGAAAATTGCATTCCATCTAGCTAAAAAGAAGACCCTAACCATACCAACCATAAGTGTGAAGAAGGATTGATTGGAGTAGAAGCGTGAAGAACCATGAGAGAGAAAGTTGCTATTGAAACAATGAACTTGAACTAATGAAATCAACTAATAAAAAATAAAAAACAGCAATTTTATACGATCAAACAGCATTAGTGGGTTATTAAGTAATTACTTGTAATAATAATTACAACTATCATTTAAATTAAATACATTTTAATTCCTTCTGGTGTGATGTACTTTTATTCTGATATGAGCATGCGCATGGTTGACTGACTGGCTGAAAGCAAAACGGCACAAGTCTCCAACTGTTAATGACAAGAGTTTTGATCCAACTTGGATCTTTATGAGCAAAATTGTGAATACGTTCCAGTAGATTGGATGGACAGTGATGGCACACTTGTTACAGGTTGAAGTGGTGGATATTGCTTGCAATCTCATGATAGATATGTATCACGATACAGAGGCCATGATACGATATATCTCGATTAAACATTTATTCAAAATAATGACCATGTTGCACAAATAGAATAAAGCACTTTCAGGCACAGAGATCTTTAAATTAAAATAAATGTCTAAACTTCCTAACAACAGGTCTGGGAATGGAGTGCATTGCAACTTGCATGGGGGGCTTCGATAACCTTAAACAGAGGTACGTTTGGCAACACTGCATCACCCAGATAATTAATGCCGTTTATTTCTGAACCGATACAGCAGCCTCTCGATCGATTCACCTATCGTCCTGATTGTCGATCGATATAGTATTGCCATATCGATTAATTGAATGCACCACTAGGGGTGCCTACACTTTTTTACTTACTATCATAGTTAAAGTGAAGTTTGAAGTTAAAGTCTGATTAAATGAATATCAAATATCTAAAAAACTGTTCACAAAAGCCTGAGTAGACGATAGAATGACCCAATTTTGGGGAGAAAGTGAAATATGGGTCACTGCCTCACACAGTCAATGTTATAGTAGTTAATCAGTGCTGCCAATATATTGGTTGAGCAAAGTTGAATGCATGTATATTTCAACAGAGTTATGACATTAAGTTAATCACTTTCAAACTAAATATATAAAAAATAAATACAAATAGCAATCTACAAGGTCACAACCATGACACGTGACGTGATACATCGCAACACATGAGCTTGTAATGTAGATCATATTCTCTGCATAACACCACTGTACAACACCATCATAGGACAAAGAATGAAATCATGGTTAAATAAAATTTGCAGGCATACATTGTTCCTGCTGGTATTTTGTAATTTGAAATGACCTTACCTAAAAGGTTACCTAAAAGGTCACAGTGATTAAAACTTCTGAATGTGAGGTAATATTTGTCAAGTATAAACAGATACAGCTAAGGCAGAAGAAAGCCACTGCCTGCTTGACAAGTTTCCCCAGACAGACTTTAATACCAGCTGCAGAAGTGAAAAATATCTTATTTTAACCACTGCTATATATACACACAGTGGCCTATATATAAAAATCACACCTGTGTGAAGTGAGCGGTGCAACTGTACCGTGTGGGGGTCCCATACATTTTAATCACTGCAGCTGTAAAGTTGCAGGCCAAGTGAAAAAAGGCTGACAGTTACCAAACGTCACTTTTACAAGCAACAAACATTACATCATCCTATAATCCTACTATAAAATGAATACAGCTCTGTCTATCCTTCCATTTCTGCTTATAGTGGTTTGACTGGTTTGATCTGAAGTTGCACATGGGCATTCACATTTAGCATAATATGCAGGGATTGAAGCAGATTTCCCTTTTTCCAAAATGTACAGTTAGTTTTCTCATTTTTGCCATGGGCTACAACACTACAGGATCTGTGGTTACGGTACCAAGTGTGCACGTAGTTGGGGTCCAAGCATCCTTAGCTCCTGTATGAACAACACCTCACACTTGTCAGGATTCTCACTTGGAAAAGGGTTAGTAAGAAAGAATAGTGTCCATGATATTAATAAGGTGGAAAGATCATTATTTTTGTTGAATGATTGAATGAATGTGAAACAGTTGAAATTGAATATACAAATACAAATCCTGGCAGTAGATTAACAATTACCAAGATAATTAACTGAATTAATAAGAGCCATTTGAAAGCTTCCATTAGTGTCAGTGCCACTGGTAGAAAAATAAAGTTGTGCTATCTGTTTGAGTGAATATCTTGTTTCTATTAGATTCAGTTAATTAAGTAATTTGGTTCAAATTCAAGTTGACACAAGTTGGGTCTGAACCATAGGCCATTATATTTTACATATAGGATCAAAGAACCCAGGTTTCCTGGAGTGGTATAAATTCAACAAATAATGTTTTACATTCAAAGAAACATCTACAAATGTGGATGAAAACAGCAAAGGAGTGGTTGCATCACAAAAAAGGCTCTGCAAAGACCAAAGAAAATGCACATAACGCCTATGAAAATAGACCGGTCTAATATTGTCATGCATTAATGGAGCAAGCTATCACAACTTATCTCAAATAACCTTGACTTAAAATTGAAAGACCTAATGAAATGGGAGAAAAAAAACAAAAAAAAAACACAAAATCCATTTGTGTACTCTGAGACTGTGTGATTGGTTAAGCCAAAACACAGCTCTTAGTTTGGCAAAAAAAGTTAAAATTAAGCCATTTCATGAAATCTTTAAACTATTCACAAATAAGGACAATATGGCAACAGAAAAAGGCAGTCATAAGCTTTACAAATTAGCATAAACTGAATGTTGTAATAATAGGTCATAATGTGGGGGGGAAAAATATATGTCAATTGTTTTGAAAATACTTCTTTGTACTGTAAAATAAATCAATATTTTTTTTTAAATAATAATAGGTCATAATAAATGTTATTATTCAGGTTGTAGGCGCTGTGAAATCTGGATGAAATAACATCACACGTTAACATTCAACAGCACTACATGGCCTGTAGTTCCAGAAGATCAACCTTGTGTTCTTTTGTGGTTTGGTAGAGGTGAAAAAAAAACGTGTAGTCCAACTTGTAGAAGTCTGCCGAGCAATAACCTCACTAAACAGTCTTCTGAAGTTCATTTACAGGAATCTTGTTGAGGCTCAATGTGCTGTTTTACGCAACCCTGTATGCAGTCATGCGGGTGTAATTCTTACGGTGGCTGCGGGCTGACCATAGGAACAAAGCAGCTGCCATCATCTGCATCGGGGACGAGATCAGGGCCAGGTAGAGAGACCAGCCAAGTGAACCATCCACCCCATCAGTGGAGAGCGGTGCAGAGTTCCGGTGGAGCAGGTCCATTCCTGCCAGGAAACAGCAAACAGTACCCAGAGTGCACAGGCCTGGAGAGTGGAGACGCACAGGCGAAAGACAATGCTGAAAGTCAGTCTAACTTAAAATACATAGAAAATCACAAATTTGTGTTATGCACAAAATAAACCACGTGTTTGGCTAGTTGAGGCATAGAGGTAGTAATTAGGTGAGGAATATTGTTTACTAAAAATAAGTGTTCCTTTCTCTTACCTGCCAGGAGATGTAGTACTCCTACACCTAGGGTGGGGGTGAGGCTGCGGCACAGGCAGGCACACACCCCAACAAGGCAACTAAGGAAAACCAAGGCCAGAGACACCAGGGGCAGGAGGAACTGACACCTCCACAAGTCTGCACAAAAAGAAACAAAAAAACATTAGCCAATGAGAAGTGAAAAAATACATTATTCGGGCAGTTAAGTGTAATAAAAATTACCACAATTTACCATTGCCAGCCAATATTCAAAGATGTACTAAATTAATAAAAATAAAATAAAAATATGGGTTGGGCAGGAGAGTGTAACTCACATGTCCTCAGAAGATCCTCTCCACTGTTATGGTTGCCAGGTTCCTTGTACTTAGAAACGAACTGCTGGGGCAGGGTGAAGCTCACACACTGCGTTGCCATCTTAGGATCTGGGACAGACAGTAAGAGGGAGAGCTCAAACACAATTCTGGGCAAACACCATCAAACTGAATTACATTATTTCAGTATTAACCGATCAAAGTTTTTATAAACCTTGAGTGATATCGCAACAATTAAGGTTGATTTTAACGATTCCCTTGTAACGGTCCGATTCTTTAACGGTTGGTTCCCTTGTTCCAAATGAAACCTCACAAGGCTGTAACCGAGAGTCCATTTGGGTGATGGAACCGATTCCGGATCCCAACCCTAAACCCAATGCCATATTGTGGGTTCTTACCGGGCTCTTTGTACCAGTGCGACTGCCCCGGGGCCGGGACCAGTATACACCTCCACCACAGTCCCAGGGTGCCATTGAGACGAAACATCGTATCACTGTAGGACTTCTCATCAAAGTCTCCATTGATGAAGTCCTCACGGAGCTCAGAGGCGTTGCTGGACTCGTGCTTGGCCGGCGGACTGCGGTACTGGTACCAGTGTTGCGTTCCCACGGCAACAGACAGATACACAGAGGCGAGGAGGCTGAGCACGGAGCCGATGACCAGAGCTGTGGCGTACCTGTTGTCCACCATGATGCATGCGACAGGTGCTGCTTGACTTGAAGACTAAAACATGATGCTGCTGTTAAAAGAAAAAGAGAGCAGTTCAAAGGTCAGTCACCAAGCACCAGGCAACTGGCCATACATAATTCTTATATCATCATAATCATATCCCCAGCTTTGCATTGCATTTCGCTGCACCACATCCACTGTTAGCCCCTCTCGGAACCCTACATAAAGCTTTTCTGACATTTTGATGAGTTTGTCGTCAAAAAGTCAGAAACTTCAGTACCATTGGGTTCTGCTTGGAGGGCTAATCCACTGTGTGTGTGTGTGTGTGTGTGTGTGTGTGTGTGTGTGTGTGTGTGTGTGTGTGTGTGTGTGTGTGTGTGTGAGTGAGTGTCTGTGTGTCAGTCACGTTTCACAAAGTTGCTCCACTACATACAAACCTGCATACACTGACAGCAACTATAGGCGAGCATATTAGATAGCCTATCCATATCTGGCCTAGCATATCAAGGTTAACGTTGCGAGACAGCTGTGTAGCATCTTTCAGCTATCTGGCTAATGCTACCTTGCTCAAATATTTCCATGGGCGTAAACGTCAAGCCTTTAAGCATAGGCGACGCTATCAAACAAATAACTAAACCGCTAAACTTAACGCAGTGTTTACACAGTTATATTCAACCATTGTTATCGTAGCTACATAACATTATATATCTATGTATTTGGGTTTTGGTTTTACCTCTTTGCTACAAGGTTCCTCTTCCTCCAAACATCTGATCCTTCTTCTTCTTTGGGAAAGCAGACCATCATAGGAGTTGGCAAAATACTTGAATTAACGCCACCTACTGGTGCATTGCTCGTGACATTCATTGACAAATAATAATGAAACAAAGGAATATAAAATCTAACAGTAAACAAACAAACAAAAAGTTAATAAATATAACATAAAAAATAGTAATAATGCCTACAGTATTTGCCAGATATTCAAAGGAGCTTGAAATGGGTCTAGTGTCTGTCGACTCGAGGCATGTACAGTATATGTTCACATGAAGTTACATTTGACCCAGTCTGGTCTAAAATGAAAATGACTCCAGTTTGACACCCCTGGCATAGCCTGACATCAAGTGGATTTGCAGGTTTACTGAGATGGTCTGGGTCTACTAGCCTGCAGGTGATGCAAGGTAGGTCTACACTACAGCAATTATAGAAATGTCAAATGTGTGCATGCCTGCATGGTAAAGCACACATTCATGCACACATATTCATCCATTGAGATCTAGAATGGTGAGTCTTGGTGACACACACATTGGAGACATAACAGGGAGAATGCTAGTGTTTTTATCAATAATTTATCAACCTATCACCTGCCATACAAATGTATCATCAGGTGATATTTCCTATGCTATAAACTGGTTGTGTATCATCCACTGATAAAGGTTACACATTACTCTAGCCCTGCATTTGTCTCAACTATCATGTGTAGATTGTATATGTAAACACAGAGATACATATTCATGTACAGTACAGACACAGGAGAAAGATTCGGTGAATAACCTTTAGTTGAATGGCTATTGGCTAGTGAAATTAGTCCCTATACAGGATTTATCAAATCAGCATTTTAATTACAATTGTATGGCATTAAAAACAAATCTTTACATTACATATATACACAGACCAAGATCAAAGTAGTCACATGTAAACAAATTCATGGCAATATGTATTAGCACTTCCAAAACAGAATAAAACAATTTTTGAGGGGCGCTAGCCCCTCCTATATTCAGCTATTAGTGTAGATTTTCATCTTACACAAACATTACATTCTGATTTGACAGTATGAGATGATGCATGGTGATAAGAGCTGATAATTCCACTAAATATGAATTAAACATCAAACGCCATTCACATTGAAGGGAAAACTTACGGCAAATCGGTTAACCAATCACATGTTGTGGGAGCGCTTGGCTTAAAATCACATCCGTGTGTGAATAATAAAACACAGTATGACAGTATGTACAGTATATCCTCCCTGCTGGCATAGCTAATGATCTTTCAAAGACAAATCCACTAGAATGGAGGACAGACTGAAAGTAATCACTGTCATTGAAGATGGGGAGTAATTAAGGCACATTTCTAGACCCCAAAACTTAAAAATACATATTACACAGTACAGACACAGTGAATGTGCGATGCGATTCAGTGAATAACAATAATTTAGTTGAAGGGCTAGTGAAATTAGTTCCAAACAGTGCAGGATTTATTACATCAGCATTTTAATTACAATTGTATGGCATTAAAAACAAATATTTACATATTTTAATTTAAAAAAGTAGTCACGTGTAAACAAATTCATGACAATATTAGCACTTCCAAAACAGAATAAACAGATTTTTTGTTTAAATATCATACAAAAATAAAACACATTTCCCGGCTGCAATTTTCAAACAAAAATATATTCTTTGGCTTATAGCCTGTTGATATTGCGATTTCGGCATAGCCAAATATCAATATTACCTTAACACAAAACACACCAAAGGCTTTGAATAATAAGAAAATGTCATACAGTTCACCTCTAATCACCAGAGCCACCCATGATCATTTTAAGTGATTATAGTGAATATTGTATGAAATCGAGTTATCACAATAAATCACCTTTATCCAACAGCTCCCTCGGTTTGTAGTCATTGACTACAGTGGCATTCAGAATAGGAGTGTTGGTGAACTCCACCACACATGGTCCTGTAGTAGAAAGGACCCCTTCCAGCTCAAGGACCGTCACATTGTTGGGTGCAGCCGTGCTGAGGATGCTGGCAGGGACATAAAGGGTCACTTGAGGTCCTCTACTGGGCCAGTAACGTCCCAAGTTGAAGCCATTGATCCATACCTGTCCCTGGAAAAAGGAGAAGAAATTCGCTAAAAACAGATAAAGTACCTGGTATGGCCTTATGGCAGCCCTAAGTCCACATGACATACATTATATATCATGTGGACAACATAATATCTACATTACGTTCCTGAGCTTAACTAAAGACAACTGGATGAACACTACACACAAATGTGAACATGTGAACAACACAATTTACAAAAACCTCTGCCCTGCTGTAGCCTAGTGTGGGTCATTTGTTATGGCTAATATGAATATAAAATAATATAAAAACAGTGATATGGTATTATATTTCTCGAGTTGATGTATAAAACATATTTTATAATGAGACACATGCCTTCCTCCAGGATGGGAACTTGATATAGGTGTCCTGGGGTAGGTCTGGAATGCCGTCGGGAATGATGAAGCTGCCCCCGTAGAAGGTTGGAAGAGACAGGTTGGAAGGATGAAGTGCATCTCTTGTTGAGGGCTCAGTTTCCCCAAGAAGCCCCTGGCTGACTGCCTCATCAATACTGAGACTGTACATGGTCCAGCTAGTGAGCACATCAGGCCCCAGTGTCAGGTTGGACACTAAGCCCTGTGAAGCAAAGCACAATAGCGTCACAAGGACAAATATACCGTAGTAACTGTAATGTAATACATCGTTTAAAACCCATTTTGGGCGGGAACCCCTTTTGGTGTTTTAAACATTATGTTATAATTTAGATATTGAAAAATAGCAGATCGACAAGCTCATAGCGCGCCACCGAGTGGCGCTACGAGCTTGTAGGTCTGCTATTTTTGAAAAATCGTTAAATAAATTGTCATGATTTAGAAAACTTTTTATTTTATTTTTATGTCAGGCCTGAATGGGTTAAGACATAGTTTAAATAGGCCTCATACGGCCACTATATTTATATGTATAGTTAAACACACAAAAAGCTGAAATGACTTGCACCTTGAACCTAAAATGGTTTTTACTTTAATACTCAACATTATTAAAACTTCTATGCTAGTGCCTCATCCAGACAACTGTGGTTGTCTATTTGCACAGTATATTCTGTATGGTATAGTCTTGAAATATACCTTGAAGTCATTGATTTCCTTCCCGTAGTTGATTCGGCCCATATTCTCCACCAGTATGTCAACCTGACTTCCAGCTTTCCCGGTCACATTGACACTTAACACTTTGTTTCTTTCAAGTATCCCCATTGCCACCTTTAGAAGAAGAGTCATGAGTCTCACGATGGAACATTTGTGATTCATCCCTGAAATAATTTGACTGTTGCCAGCACCCAGCATACCCCTTAGAAAATATATTTTAACCATTAGGGAAGTATATTCATAACTGTGACTGAAGTAGTCCATAAAACGAACAAACTAAATCTGCGCGTATATATTCTAAAGTTTGGATAGCAGGAGACTCACCCCATCCACGGACACGTATCCCCTATCATGGACACCATTCAGTGCAGAAGACAGAGGAGTTGGTTCAGTGCACTTAACAGGTAGCTTGGTCCTGTAGAGCATAAACCCAAAGGCCTGCAGGTGAGAGGGAAAATATATCATTATATATTTTATTTTCTTACATATTAAAATATAAACGTCCGTCCGTCATTCTGTCCGTCACACCACCATATATGACCGTCAGTCCCTCACGCCTCGTAACACGTCACACCCATAGAGTAATAAAAGGATAGAGACCGAACCGGAGTGTTAGGCGCCCCCCCCCCCCCCCCGCTATTCATTTCAGTGGAAGTTGCTCAGTGGTGTTTCGAAGCACCCGGAAGACTGCCGGAAGTATAATTATAACTCAATGGCTCGAGCGAGCGGAAGTTTAGCCTAGCCTAATTTTGAGGTCAGGGCTTAAGCATGTGACGTCATGAACGTCCGTCCACAATTTCGCCAGTAGGTAGACGGCAGATTCAACGTTGGATAGCCTTACTGGGGGCTTGGTCACATCACCATATATGGCCGTCAGTCCCTCACGCCTCTTAATACATCACACCACCATATATGGTTGTCAGTCCATTACGCCTCGTGACATCAGCCCACCATATATGGCCATATCAGTTTGTAAATGCATCAAAGATGCGAATATAATCAATTTCTAATGGATGCCTTGGCCTCGAAGAGAGGTCATCAGGTGGTCTCCAACCTTCTTAGAGTATTTCAACCCTCAACCACTCTCCAGTCATGTCACTGCCCCTCTCCTCCAGGCTTCCAGCTATAGACAAGTCCACAGAGGGGCACCCCGGGCGCAGCCATCACAGAGGCGCAACCAGCACCGGGAGAGAGAGCCACACCCGGCCAACAGAGAAGTGCGAAAAACCTGCCGGCCAGGTGCAGCAAACCAGTGCTGACCACACCCCAGCGACCGCCGCGCCCAGGGCACCCCCCCGTGGACCCGCCCACTGTCCTTTCTCTCCTGTCAGAACTAGCAGGAAGCTCTCTCTGCCTTGTGTGTTCTTGGGGGATATCAGGCACTGCGAGGTCTCTAGGACTATGGTCATATATGAAGATCACGACACTGACCTCATCAAACCCTGGTCTGGATAGCCATACATGGAGAAGACTGGATCATCACGTCTTAGATCTGCATATATGGAGTCGGCCAGCAAATCTACATCTTACCTCAAATTAACCCTTAGATCTCCATATATGGAGCTGACCTGTTCTGACATTCCATATCCTTCCCCACCCGTCCTTCCTCTTCGATGTCTCCTTTTTGACTGATACCTGTACATTAAAACTTTAGACGGGCCTACCCCAAATGTATTAGTGCAGCTGCGCCCGGCAGCCAGCAAAAACTAGAGTTCTCATTCTCAACATGCCCGAAAATTAAGGCTCGGCCCTACCTGGGCCCTCATCAAACCCTGTAAACTTAAGACACTGCCCCCACTGCCACCCTTAGATCTCCATATATGGAGCTGACCTGTTCTGACATTCCTAATGTTGATCTGACCTCATCAAAACCTGTACTGTACACTCAAAGACGCTCTATATATGGCCAGTACATAATTCATTCCATACAGCATGTTGATCTAACTATGCCAAAGCGCCGCTTGCCCAGCAGTCTGCCGTCACCCAGGCAGATGCGTGCACACGACCTGGAACAACAAACAATGTTTTTCTGTAATGATTTGTTTTCTGCTTTGTACATTATTTGAACTGTTGGTCGACCAGATCTTTTAATTGTAGTGCTTTTAGTTTGATAAAAAGTGAGTTTGATGGTTCTCTGTAAGCAGTTTTATTTACAATTCTTATAGCTTTTTTTTTTTTACTATCACTTACACTACCAAATATGACAACAAATGCAGTATTTCTTAATCTCATACCTGGTTCAATTCAGTGAAGGTCAGAGGGTACATGCTTTTAACAGGTCCGGAAAAGGACAGTATTTCTATGGCATCTATTAATGTCTGGAGCTGCAATGGCAAATGGTAAATTATAAATGTCATTATACCACTGTATGTCTTTATAATATAACATGTCATATCCTCCTCTTTCCAAGAAGTCAACTGCAATATAATATTTGAGTGAACCAAAGTTCAAAGTTTAATTTCTTAAAAGGACATTAGACAGGCATAACTTAAAATAAACACCAACCTTCTTCATTTTAACAACTCCGTATGCATACTTTGGAGTAGTAGGAGGCGGGGGTCCCTCTGGTATCTTCTTATACTGTTGAAGTAAGAAGATAAGAAGATACAACAGTTCTTCCAGGTTATGTATACATACGTATGTTTTCCTACAAAGGGGTGTGCTATTGCAACATGTCTTTTCTCTACTGCAAACACTTGCATACCATTTTGATCACATCTTGAATGGCAAAGTACTTCTCTGTGAGATCTCCAGCTTCTGTAAGAGGGGCATCATAGTCATAGCTGGTAGGCTGAGGGGCAAATGGCGAATTGGCACCTGAGAGCAACAACAGACAATTAGACAGTGAAAATACTGCCTTGGTAATGATGATAGGTATAGACTGCCCTAGATGACAAACTCAAACAGAAACGAAATCTTCGGAAACCAAGTTGTGAAATGGTACTTACCGTTCCAGTATGCAAAATTTGTTCCTCCGATGAACATGTACCTGAGGGTAGATAAATATATACATATTCATAGAGTGTAAATGTCCATTACTTACAGAGCACAGAAACAAGAGACATTTTGCATCAGGATCATTTGCTCCACCCTTACACACAGCTGCATTTATTTCGTTTCATTACAGTTAGTAGGGAAGCAGATGTTGTATAACGCATAATCTAAACATAATTTGTGCCGCTAAATATCTCACACTGTTTCTTTGGCATTTAAAAAACTTGAACGGTCAAGCCCAAAATTATCATTTATTCACAGGCCTTTGATGGTTGAAGTTTGTTCTATACAGCACTTTGGTTCAACGGAATAGGTTTTTAAATGTGTAACTCTGAGAGACTCTCGAACCTAACCCTATGTGTCTTATTCTTGGACTGCCTGATAATGTTTACCCATCTAGACTATCAAGCACCAAACAATGTGTCCATATATATGTTGTACTTTTATTTTATGGCCTGATGTAGGTATGTGTATAACTGTGTCATGTCATGTCTGAGATGAGCTATCCGTCTTTGTTTTGTTTTGTTTTTGTCATAAAAATATTATTGAAAAAAAAGACTCTTTGCACTCACATGTTAACATTTGCACCTAGAGCCAGGATCTCATTGAGGGACTTTGCCACTATGGCGGAGGATACCACAGAATGGTGTTCGCCCCAGTGATCTAGCCAACCAGTGTAGAATTCAGAGTTGACCTGAGATACAGGACGCAACACTTTCAAGGGTCTGAATGAAGATGTAATTGTGTCAACATAAGCGAAGACAATATGTGTTGCTTACCAAAGGCCCATGAGGTTCAACATGTCTCTGTGGCTCAAATGCAGCGGTAACGTTTCCCCCTTGTATGCACAAAAGACAGACTCAAAACTCAAAATGCAAACAAACAATGTACCGTAAATAGTTATGCACAATTCGGAGTAATGCAGATTGTTTTAATGGGGAAATACCAAATACAATTCATGAATGTTTACACCTGAATTGTAATGTTACACAGTATGCTTGTAATCTGTTCTGTGTTGTTGAGGCTGGCATGTAAATTGCTGTCTTTCTTTTTTACATTATGATTATAAATGTACATTTATTTTCTCCAATGATAAAAAGGCAGGCTTTTTTCATATCAAATTCACCTTTTTGCGTCTGTGTTTCAGTTGTTCAGACTCAGAGCCTACAGTATATGTAATAGTGTTCAGGGTTAGGGTTAAAACCACGTAATATTCCTATTGATAAATACCCTGCAATAAAATGAGTTACATTCCAAGCTGCTTTATGCAAAATAATTAGGGCAGTAGCAGTCTACCCATGTAGGCCTACTTCAGACAACCTTCTCATATAATCTACAGAACTTTTTTTTTTTCTGCCTTAACTTGTAATAAACCAAACAAATGATTTTGATATCACTGGTCTTCATTATACTGAATGATGCCTTCAGATAGTAGGCAGCCTATGTATAGGGTGACTAGATCCAAAGTGTTGATTTGAGGGACATTAGTATCACTTGTGTGGGACAGGGGGATGGGACGGGGTTAGCGACTTATTACGTAAAACCTTTGATTCTAACATGTAAACCAAATTAAATAAGAAAGTTGCCTCTGGCTATATCCAATTTTCAGATTTTGATTCTGGCATATTTTCCTATGCCTAATTTTCATTTAAATAATTTCAAGAAACTAGGATAAGTTTCATGGTGATAACTATTTCTTAAAATGTGTCATCCTATTCACCTAGGTGGAAATAACAAAATGTGTGATAAATAAATATGAAAAAAGATACTCCTGTGGAAGGGTCATCATCATATACGGTACAGCTTAATATACTGTAGGTATGGCTTTGTCTACTCATTTGGTAATCATTGTGGCGAAAACTTCTGGGAACTCAGATTAGGGAAATTTGGAGCTCTGGCTCATGGACTTCCGTCTTATGTTGGTATTGCCATTGCCATTAATGTAAACCAACCAGAATCTCAAGTTGAGATTCTGGTTAGCTTATTTACATTACTGGTCTGTGGTCAGGTCAGGAAACAGAACCTGTATTCTCAGTTGAGATTCTCAACTGAGAATACAGGTTCTGCTTCAAGCTCCGTCTATAAAGAGACACAATTTGGCCATGGAGTTCAACCTGCACTGAGCCACTACAGAAAGTTCACAGACAGCATCTGGAGTTCAACCTGTCACCCTGCACTGAGCCACTACAGAAAGTTCACAGACAGCATCTGGAGTTCAACCTGTCACCCTGCACTGAGCTACTACAGAAAGTTCACAGACAGCATCTACAGAACAACAGGTAATTTTGATCCACTTGATCTTGATCCAATTTGGTCCACAATTAACATTGATTTTACAATATAAAGTGGGGGTCCCAGAGATAGAAAATGCCATTAAATGGGGGTCCGTAGACTAATTACTAATGTCAAACTGGGGGTCCTTGAAAATCTACAAATCTACTCTTATGGGGGTCCCTGGCATATCTCTTTAAATGGGGGTCCGCTGGCTAATTAGTGTCACTTTGGGGGTACTTGACCAACCACTGGCCTTAGGGGATATTTCTCATGTTATTTTAACAGACTTTACTTAAATGGTATTTAACATACTTTACTTGAACAGTATTTAAATTATTGAATGCCAGAATAATTTCTCGCTGCGTTTAGCTTCTGCCACGATCTTTTCAGATGGTACTAAGACCAAAAACTCATGGGCTGTGAACCGGAAGAAAAGAAATGGCTTCCGGTGAATTTCCTGTTTATCGATCGCCTAACAACTGAGAGCTATTCATACGGTAGTGAAGAGCGCGATCTAACTTGATCAATAAAAACCTAAAAACTCGTCTAACTCGTCCTTGGCAGTCTGGGCCTTTAAAGAGAAAAGAAAACTCTGATACTTGGCCTTTACTGTAATGGATTAAATAACCCTGGGCAATTAAAGGGGGTTATACACAGTCAGTATATTACTTGTTTTGTTATTTTCAACAGTCACAAGAATGCTGCGTTATTAGAGAAAGTTTAAAAAAAAAATCATTTGCTGCTTTCTTTTAGCTGGTTTTGACAGGGGGGCATTCGAGCATGGGGCTAAATATGTATTTTTTTTTTACAAACTGTTATAGCGATTTTTTTTTTTAATTATTTACTACTACTACTAGACCCCAAGAAATTACATCTGGCCACAAAAGATCACAGGATCTACTGAATGTGAAGGTAGCCTACTGGGGGGAAGCCACACTGTGTTATAGGCTCAATAAGTCAGTTTGACACATTCAGTAGATCCCGTGATCTTTTGTGGCCAGATGTAATTTATTGGGGTCTAGTAGGACTATAGTAAATAATAAAAAAAGAAATCGCTATAACATTTTGTAAAAAAAATACATATTTAGCCCCATGCTCGAATGGAAAGAAAGCAGCAAATGAAAAAAAAAGAATTAACACTCTTTTACTTTCAACCTAAAACATGAACCTTGGTTGAAAAAACTAAAGTTGTCCTTTAAATATATATATATATATATATATATATATATATATACAGTATACAGTATATAGGCCTTTTTGCCTGTTGTCAATCCTAATGGATAATAATGAACGACAACAAAATTGAAAATATTCTCATAGTATTGGGTCTCAGAGGCTAAATCTCATCAAATGGTGGCCCATGGTAGCCTGGCTCCAGCCCTGAATCACTAGCCACGCCCATTAAGAAAATATGTTCTGGCAAATAAATAATGGACCTTGTAATGAAAAGGGTTTAAAGCCCCTGGACTACACTGTGACACAAAAATAGCTGATCTATAAGATCACAATGTGTCACATTTTTTGGATTCAATTTGATTATTGATTATTTTGTATAATCGATTATATTGATTAGTTTGATTAACTGTTGCATCCTTATTCTAAATGTGAACTATTTGGTAGTATTGTACTTTCAATCTGATTTGTTCTGTCATATCTTAAAAATCACACATAGTTCTAATGTCATAATTTGTTTCTGTTATTAGATTCTCCTGAACTATTTTCTCAACAAAGATGGCTGACCAGCTACAGAGATTTGTTGCAGAGAAGAGGAGCATGATCGAGTCTGTGATGGATGTTTTTGAAAATGGATCTGAAGTAGCAGCAGATATTATTGGTGACCTCTTCCCTGTCTTTTCCGTTGCTGCACCAATTATATCGTTGTTCATGGAGAATGTGGAGAGCAGTGATACTGTGTACATGAAGGAGCAGTTCGAGAAAGTGCGTCATCGTCTGGATGTTGTTTCCATGGAGATCCAGAAGGTAATTGATGAGATCAAGAAAAGTGCTGTGGATGCCAGGTACTTCTCAGTAGAGGAGAATATCATTAATCAATTCCGGCATTACATGGACATTCTCAATGCCAAGCCCAAGCCCATGTTTCGTGATGCCAAGAAAAAGCAATTCCTTGATCACTGGGCGGCGACTGGTGGTGACAGAAACCTTGATGTCCTCTACAATGCAGTGACAGGAGGAGATACGTTTTTAGGTGGATCTGTCCTGGATATCACGCTTAACTTTGTGGAGAAAGATCGGCGAGTAGTGGAGGACTTCTGCTTCAGATTAATGAAGCTCTTCTGTATTGGTATCATTGCCCTGATGGGCCGCGCTGCTCTAAAGGGGTATGATGATGATGAGGTGAAAGGGCTCCTTAATACCTGGAGCGAGAAGATGAAGGATGTGCAATCCAAGATGAGGACTGTCATTGAGGACTGCATTGTTAGTTTTCCCGAACAGGCCAAGCTGGATTCCCATCGTTTGGTTAGAGACCATTCTGACTTAACCAACCAACAGCTGGCTGATGCTATCATAGAGAAGCTGAAGAAGAAGTATGACTGGGTGTTTTGGTCTGTTCGCGTATACAGGTCACCTTCAGGTGTTTTTAACAAGGGGGAATTCCACTGTGTAAAAGGAAAAAGTTTTTTCCAGGTGTTCGATGAGAGCGATGAGAAATTAAATGTTATGGTATCCTACAGTGCCTCGCCAGAGCCTGTCGACAGGAACAACATCCAGCGTCTGATCCAGGGCCAGACTACTGGACCTGGATCTACTCTGATCAGGGTAGCAAAGCTCCTGTCTGCAGAGCTGCCTGGTCCCTGTGTGGTACACACAGTCAAGACCAAGTGCAAAGACCTGGCCTGCTCTAAGAGCTTCACAGATGAGCTGCACTACTGGGAGGAATTCGCTGGGAAGATCTACATCTGTGCTCACTCTGTTTGAAGTGCTGAAGAGCTCGAAAAGGAGCAAGCTATACAACCAAACAGGCTTCCAGGGGACCTTTGTTTGCACTGACTTTGCGCTCATATAGCAGAAAAAATTACCTTTTGCTTTAATGTCTCACCGCATAACCCATTAACCCTTCTACAAATGCCTTCTAAACCAGTAGTTGTTGAACCAAAGATAAGCAAAAGATAAGCATTTGGCCGTGAGCATCTGAAAATGTTTTGTGCCCACCCAGAAGAGACAAAAAAAATGTTTATCTTTTAAGATTATTTGGATAACCTACCCTACAGGATCTGGGGATCTCAATGTGTGTGCGCGGTTGTATCAGTAGAGGTATAGGTATTTTTTGTTAGGCTGTAATACTTGACTCACTGTTGTCTTTTAGCATCAGTGCAATTTGTAATGTAATTTTGAAATGCAATGTACTATTTTGTAATGTAATATAATGTATTCTGTAATGTTTTAATTTATTTCTGGACTCTTGGAAGAATAGCCGAAAGGCTAAAAGAGATCAAAATAAAAATAAAATCTAAATCTGCCTTAATTTTCTTTCATTTGTTTCATTTCACTTCTCTAAAGCGAGCACTTGCTCTCCACCTACTCCAAGGGCATGTCGAGGCTTAATGATGGTATTGCAGGAATGTCTGTTTACTTACTTTAGTAATGTCCAGAACAGGTGTCACATCTTTACCTGTGACTTTGTACAATAGATTGTGGAATTTAAGTCTTTTTATGAATATCCGAGATCACAGTTATGCCTCGATAAAAGATTATAGCAGTTCAATGGCACACGTATCCAATTCTTCCTGTCTTTAATTGTAGATATTTACGATCTTGTTTATTAGGGTAGGTACCCTCACAAAAACAATCCTCCCCCTGGTCAGCCAGGATGCCTGATGGAGGGGAAAGGAACTGGTTGGAATAATGTGTTCCTTCCACGTGCTACGTTCAACCCGGGAAAAGAAGCGGCTTAGACCCGTCATTCATAGAAGGAAGCATGATGTCAGTCCTGGTCTAGCGCCCAGGATTACATTAAATAATGGACACTGGGTGAAAAAATGCGTTGCAAAAATCGTGGGATTTTATTGAGATTTATTGTATCCTAAGATTTTTGATCTATGATCTTTTGATCTTTGAAGTGCATTTGTACTACCATGCTATAATGAGGTGCACAGTAATGGATACAAAAACATTGGATAATCCAATTAGCTAATGTTGAACATTTGTTGGACATTTGATTTGAAGGTCCTGCCCTATTGAGTATTAGGAGCAATCTATGACACTTTATAGAATGCTTACCAGTATGTTGTTTTATTACTTTTCATATAATGGGAACTATTTTATGATATATTACATGACCCATTACAGATAATACATCAGAATGTATCTGCCGTTGCCTGTTATGCCTTGTATAGGTACAAGTGAAGGCCAATGAATGTCCCAGTCTTCTTCACAAATACATAATTATATTATTACAACTTCATTGTTTGGGGTGTTTTTTTGACCTTTTGATAAATTATGAGCTGAAATGGTGTGATATTGTTCTAAATACATTATCCATTTTAGGAGTGTACGTAATTAACAACAGAGGCATAGTAATAAAGTACAATTACCCAAGTACTGTGCTTGAGTACAATTTCAAGGTAATTTGACCTTACCGGAGTGTTGACATTTCTTGATACTTTATACTTCTACTCCACCATTCATCTCAGAGGCAAATGTACTTTTTTCTGTATATTGAAAATAGCCGATCTATGAAAGCTATAATAGATCGGCTATTTTAGAAGTGGTATATTTTGTTGCAATTACTTTTGTACTTTAACTTGGATGGATGATTTTATTTTGTGTAAACGGAATTTACTTGATGGCATCAATCTAATGCAATGCAAAATGCAAATGTGTTAGTAGCGTACAGTAAGTACCCAAACTACCAATAATACAAATAGTAGGAAAGATCTGTGTATAGTACAGTGAGGAGTTCATTTGTTCAGCGGAGGAAGAGATGCAGACCCTCGCAGTTGAAACGCAGCACCACCATGATCACTAGTTAGTTGTAGTGTTCAGACAGTGGTATAGTTACTACTGATAAGTCCAACCCTAGGCAGATATATACATTCGACAAGCCCCAGACACCTGCTCCCACAATAATATGTTTTATAGCTATTAAAGAGTAAAGACACAAATACATGTCGTTATTGTCTCCACCAGGCCGAAGGCATGGGGAGAGAGTATGTTTTGCCGTCCGTCCGTCCGTCCATGTGTGTGTCCGTCCATGTGTACAGCTAATCTCCGGCACCGTTAACCCGGTCGATGCTGGCCTCGTTATTAAACACTACGTAATTAATGTCCACTGCATTAACATCAAGTTCCATATGTTGCCCACCTTGCCCACGTAATGTTACAGTAGGCTACCTGGCTACAGGCTTATTTGGTTACAAACATGTTTAGTTGTAGCCTATACTCCATCGTGTGTCGTGCACATAGGGTCGTGCATCATTGTCTGTGTCCAAAAGAACAGATCTGCAAGCTGTCAACACGCCATGAAACGGCGTGTCGACAGCTTGTATGTCTGTTATTTTGGGGGGTTTCCGGACCGGATACTTACAGTATTAGAAATGTAATGACGATATAGCTGTAGCTCTGTTTTGGAACATTGCACTAATAAGATGAATGAAAAAGGTTAACTTTTCGAGACACTACTTGGACATAACTCCATTGGTTCAGTGAAAACTAAATGGAGATATACTTAATCAGACTCCTGTCCTGGAAATATAATGGAACCATGAGAAGGTTGGAACTTTGTTCAGCCAACGGAACATGAGTAGTAGCCTACACTCAAGGACTGTATAAAGAGGACAAGAAGCGAAGACCGTAAGGGCGCCGCCATGTTGCTCACATGGTACTGTAACTCCCTCCTTACTGGCCTACCAGCATGTGCACTTAAGCCTCTCCAGCTGATCCAAAATGCAGCAGCTCGCTTGGTCTTCAACCAGCCAAAATTCTCACATGTCTCCCCCCTGCTCCGCTCCCTCCACTGGCTCCCGGTTGCTGCCCGCACAGAATACAAAACTCTGATGCTGGCATTCAAAGCAACCAAAGGTATGGCTCCCCCATATCTTACAAGTATGATTGAACCCTACAAACCCTCCCGCGCACTCAGATCAGCCAACGCAGGGAAGCTGGAATTACCCTCACTAAAAACGCCGGGACAACGGTCCACACGTCCCAAACTCTTCTCCCTTCTGGCTCCAAAACTGTGGAATGCACTTCCCATTGCAGTCAGAACTGCAGCATCACTCCCAATCTTCCGCCGTAGCCTGAAAACCCACCTTTTCAGACTCCATCATAGCACTTACCCTAACCCCTTAGATAGCATTTATGTTGGCTTAGATAGCATTTGATACAGACTTATAGCATGTTATGTAGACAGCACTATAATTGTATTGTATTTAGTCATAGCACGCCATAGTACATATGTATAGCATAGTAGTAAATATGTATAGTTTATATGTATAGTGTATGTATAGTTTCATTATATAGATATTCCACTGTTACTTTCTTAGCTTACGCATGTTTCATGATAAATACTTTTATGTGATGTATTCCCATGCTTTTGTTCTTGCTTAAATGTAAGTCGCTCTGGATTAAGAGCGTCTGCTAAATGCCTAAATTGTAAATTGTAAATTGTTATGGTGCTCCATGGAAGGAAAGAAACATGCGCAATGGGCTTTATGCAGCCAACACTTCCGCGTTCACCTTCCTTGGTCTCAACTGTGCATGTTTCTTTCCTTCCATGGAGCACCATGTGAGCAACATGGCGGCGCCCTTACGGTCTTCGCTTCTTGTCCTCTTTATACAGTCCTTGCCTACACTGTGCCTTTCCTCCTCAAACTGGCTGTGCATGGTGACTGTGAACAGCGGGGAATGTCGATGCAGTGCGCAATTGTCTTTGATTTGATTGATATTAAGATAAACGCAAAGAGCGGCGGAGCCTAAATCAATTTATTGTATGTAGCTATATAAATTCATTTTAGGGGGCACTTTTTTTCCCCCAAATGGAATTCCCGGAAGGGGTTGTCAAATTCCCAGGATTTAAAATGAGCCAAATCCGGGGGAAAATTAAACCCTAGTGGGCATTATATTCATTGTCAAAGATGGCCATACATTGTCAAACATAGCAAAGAAAAAGCAGATATAATACAAAGCAAGCTCACACTGCGTTGGACATAAACTGTTTTGTATTTTCTATAAGTAGAAAATGTGTGGTTAAGTGCAAAAAAATATTTATCTTTACTACATATTATAATGAATTAAGCAGGAGTGAGAGGGGGGGGGGGTTATAAGGCTATAATGATACAAAAAACAGTAAAATACCTGAAATTAGCAACTCAGACTTACCTGGCCCAAAATCAACGGTAGCATAGAGACCTTGAATGGCACCACATTTGAGGTAGCTCAGCCCAGCCCCATCTGTAGTGAATAGCACCACCTCCTTCCCCAGGTGAGAGCGGAACAGGCTGGCCAGGTGACGCATGTAATTGTAGTCACAAGCAAAGTAGCTGCCATATTCATTCTCCACCTAAAGTATCAGAGGCAGAATCATGGTGAGAGAGGGGTTGTTTTAGATTATGTATTAAGCCTGATACTTTGTGTCGAAGTCCAAAGCTGTTTTGTTTTTGTTCCCCTCAGCAATAATGTAAATACTTTCGTTTATTTGGTTGTTGTTTTTTTTGTCTTTTTCTGCCCACTCTCTTCTTTTTCTCCTTCTGAAATGTACAATCTGAAGCGATATTGCCCTGTTGCCCCTGTTTAAGTGTGGACTTGATGTCATACAGTATGTAGCCCATCTGAAGAAAGAGGATTATACAGAGACATTGGAGATGGAGCCACTTGGAGGGGGGATGAGGGGGGGAGGGAGGGAACAGGGGTGAAAAAGAAAATGTCTTGGGAATTGCACTTGTGTCCTATGTACTGTATAGTGTATACATATAAATGCTGTCTTTAATGTACTGCTCTTTCCAAATATTATTTAAAAACCCACCCATTTTCAACGTACTGTATGTAATTGGTCCTCACTAATAATGAGATGGTACCGTTTCTCTATATTTGGTCTGTGTCTCAGGGCTGGCGACAGTTCAGAATGTTTTTATTAATGCAAAAACAATGGCTTCTATTTCAGCATCCAGTAAGAGAAAGTGTTTAGCATGGAACCCCTATTGATGATGTAATTCGTATAGACAAGTTTTGGAACTGTTCATAGCTCACCAAAGAGACAGAGAGAGTCGATGGAAACTGTGCCTTCTTATGAGCATTAGTGAGGAGGACCAATTATATGAAAAGGATATGGTTGAAAATGGGTGATGTGCTCCTACCCATTCTGACCTGAGATCAGATTCTAAAAAGGTCTTCTACATCCTGACAGTTTTCTGAAAAAGCTATGTTTCTATGTCAGTCGTTCTTCGATTTTTCAAAAATAGCAGACCTACAAGCTCGTAGCGCGCCACTCGGTGACGCGGTATGAGCTCATAGATCTGCTATTTTTCAATAGCTAAAGCATAAAATAATGCTAACAGCAAAAGGGGTTCCCGCCCAAAATGGGGGTACCACAATGACACAGTTAGTGATGAGAAGAAAATGGCACAGCAATGATACTTGACCTGTACTGTGATGACAGGTCCACCATTCTGATAGAGAAAAGGCTTCATCATGGGCAATATCTTCCCCATCCACTTATCAACTGCAGCAATGTAATCTGTACAGCATGACAAGACATTTTGTAAAAACATGACAGCACACAGTACACACAAAGCCACATTTTGCAGGGGGTTACCTTGCTGTTTAAGATTTCACTCATCATTACACACCTGGGTCTGATGACCGCAGCACAATGTCTTTCTTGTTAAGTAGCCAGGCAGGTAGACCACCCTAAAAGACGACAATATCCAAATTGGGAAAAAATGAAAAAAGAAAAAAAAACAGATGGTGATGGATGGATTTTATTTTGTCATTGGACACAAGTGTACAACGAAATTAATCTGATGTTTGCAGTTGAGGCATATCCTCAACACTCTCTTACCATGTCCCACTCTCCACATATGTAGGGGCCAGGTCTAAGTATGACCAGTAAACCAATGTCTTGAGCCAGTTGAAGGAAGTACTCCACATCCCTGTCTCCACTGAAATGATACTGGCCTGGAAAAGGTTCGTGGTAGTTCCAGGGAATGTACCTTCATGGAAAACAATAAGTGAATGTGGATGAAGAAACTTCACTTGTTTAGTTGAATTGCTGTTTAAAAGGGACATTTCACCGCTGGAAGAAACTGCAGTCACTCAATGTTAATAGTATTTGTAGTAGTTACCGGTAACAGTAGCACAATTTCAAATTTGCACCCTCTGTCCAGAAAGATTACGTCTGTCTATGTGTTTGACTAGCGTTTGACTGGATTGCTGAATTCCTATGACCATAATGCTTCCTTGTGGAGAGGGAGAGGCTGCGTGGAAGTAAGACCACAGTTTCATGACACATTTTGGTCATGAACATGGCGCCATGACTAAATTATCTAAACATATTACACACATAAAACCCCCAGGAAAGTATTTCTTGTGTACTAGACATAATTAAAATAAGATATGATCGCAAAAGGGGTGAAGTTGCCCTTTAAGAAATGCTATTATATTCTTACCATATTTGGCAACTTTGATATAAAATAAGATTATGCTCTAAAATGACTCAGCCAAAAACATCCAGTAGTAGACTATTTGGTGGAAAGAAAAGTCACTCAGAGACAGAGCAGTACTTTTTTCCCCACGGATTAGTCCTCCATTGGAAGTGTCAAGTGTGGAATAATTGTTTTATTCACTGTTAGGTAAGCCATCTTTCCAATCATGTGTACTAGACTGCCTCACTTGCATGTGACTTGAGGGTGTCATCCAACCTTTGTCTTATGATTGTGTTCTGATAATCTGAAATGTGTAGACTCAAGATGGCCCTTGTTGTCCAGCTGACACCTGACAATTATTGTTATGATGAGTACAGCTTGTGACTACGACGTAAGGTTCCTCCCTCTCAATTATGGTCTAGTCTCTTACTTGGACAGAATATTATAACTTAGATATACTCAAGTGAAGTGTCTGTCTCAACACTGACTGAGTCTGAACTGAATGCATCGTCAGAAGCTTTTACAAGTAGCACCCCTCTGTTGTCTTTGTTTGTTGTAACGTGAAGGCATACCTGTATATGCATTGATCTAAATGAACAACAATGTTTATGTTATAACATAAGTCTTTATACTTGTATACTATAGCATGAAAGTGACTGTGACAACATGGTAAAAATACCATAGGTTCATTGAGAAAAGTACTGAGACAAGTTTGCACATATGACATCAATGTCAATTTAGAGGAAATTTAGAGCCAATGTGAGGTAAACTTACACTTGAATGGCATCGAGTCCAGCCATATACATCTTGAGCAGGCGATCTTTCCAATAGGCTCTAAGGATCCTGTTGTAATGGACACTCCCAGATATGTAGCGAAACTCTTCTCCATCTTTTCGAAAGCAGTCTTTATCATAGTCCACACTAAATGAACGCTTTGCTAAGACCTGATAGCCAACAGAGAAGTTAAGGAAACAATGTCACAGTGTTTAGAGAGCCTTGTATATAATTTGGTCTAAATTTGGTCAATCTTGGTCTGTTTAGCCTAAGAGCACATGATCAGAACAGCATAAGACACACAATATGGATGGTTACTTAAAGGTTGACAAAAGCACCATCTAAATCATTAAGTGATGCTTTTGTCATAAAAGGTGGATGGCCCTAATGCATTAAAGGACCACTTCACCACTTTTCAACCTATCTTCATATACTAGTCCTCACTAATAATCATGATAAAATGGCTAACTTTTTTTTTTACTCAGTCTGTGTCTCATAGGAGGACTGTGGGCAGTTCAGAAACCCGTCCACCAGCGACATCATCGATGGGGAATCCAAGCTATTAGAAACGGCAGGCTTTATAGTCCTGAAAATTTGCAATGCGAAAATGGAAGCCATCGTTCTCACGATAATAAAAATCTAAACAATATTGTTTAAAAAAATCTGCCTAACGATGATGTCACTGGTGGACGGGTTTCTTAACTGCCCACAGTCCTCCTATGAGAAGCAGACTGAGTAGAAAAAAATGGTGCCATTGTATCATTATAATTAGTGAGGACCAATTATATGAAGATGGGTTTAAAGTGGTGAAGTGGTCCTTTAACGGAGGGTTTTTGTTTTGCCCTCGGATCCTGTCCTGCCTGCCAACCTTCAGCTGATCATGGAAGTCTAACAAACGTTAAGATATATTGCCAGCATGAATTCAAAACCCAGTTAAGTTATAACACTGTTAAAACCCAGTTATTATAGGTGTTTAATAACACTATTAAATGCTAGTCCACAGATGATGATTGTATATGGGATGAGTATGAAAAAGTATTTTAAAAGCATTACTTACTGAGTTTCCAAGGAACAGTAGCGCTGTCCCAGCGAGTAATAAATACATTTGCTTTGTCATCCTTAGCATCGCGTACTGTCTGTCACGTAACGTTTCTATTGCAGTTTATTTCATGTCTGTCACTGTGTACAGCCATACAGTCACTGTTTGCTCTGCTCTCTCACGGGTGCGTCAGTCAGGTCTCTTCTCTTTAACAAGGATGTTTGAAAATATAAAAATCATGTGTTGCGGAAGTACGGTTCGGTAATCATGTGACAAAACCATAGGACAAAGTGAGTAAGTGACCAAAGGGTGGCAGTGTCGTACACACTTACACATCCGCAAAAAGGAAGGAGGAAGAAGAATAACGTCCAACTCTTGTGTTGTGGTTCAAAACTGGGTGAGAGAGAAGAAATATCACATTATTAAGTATTAGATTTCGTGTGCAACTTACTTAGCCCGAAAAGACATTCATATCTCCAATCCGGCGTGATACTAGCATGTGCATGTTCTAATCTGTATAGGTAAAAGTACAAATTAGCTAGCTAGCTGTTTTTAAACCCATGGGTTGATTTCGCATACAGGGCTTCTCTTTGACGAAATGGAGCCTCGCCATGGTGGGATCATGAAAGCTTTCCCAAAGGTTAAGAGAGCCATGCCGCTAGAGAGGAAGGACGCACCCCCAGCGAAGAGGAAATCTGATGAAACAAGTCATGTCGCAGGTTGAACTCACTCACGTCTCACTCTCTGCACGAGCGTGTGTGTGTGTGTGTGTGGGTGTGTGTGTGTGTGTGTGTGTGTGTGTGTGTGGCGTGCGCGTGTGTGTCGAGATCGAGGGTGGTGCAGAGCAGAGTAGAACTATATCCCTAAATTCTAATGGCTGTGATTATATTATTACATTGATTTTTTCATGTATTACATACACAGGCCTACTTAAGTTGGTATACGTGTGTGTGTGTGTGTGTGTGTGTGTGTGTGTGTGTGTGTGTGTGTGTGTGTGTGTGTGTGCGCGCGCGCGTGTGTGTGTCGCAATGGTAAAAATAATAATGTTAATAGCCTACCTAGATGTTGATGCTGACAAGTAATAACAGAACTTAATAGCACATCACAGATCACACAAACAGCATTTATTTTCCCTGGGTGATGATCCTGCTGTGTGCTGATTGTTCAGCTCCAGCAGTCCCCTAGTGTGACTGTTGAACTGTCACTGTGTGTGACCTTGCTGCTTTAGGGAATAGGGGCTCATCATTTTAAACATAGTCGGTCAAATTCACAGCTGAAGAGACACTGGAGTTCTGGGTGTGATGGAAAAAGGGTAACTTTCAACAGTGCATGGAATGTTGAATGTCCATGTTTTCATCCAGATTCTGTTCTGTTGTTAGGCCCAAACTAGTCTCAATTTGATTTTAATAATGGGAGCACATTGATCAAATTGATTCGAAATCGAATTTCCGATCTGCTTGTACCAGTAAAACGCCTGAGGGCGAGGTCGTCGCCCCAAAGTGCGAGGTCGCATGCATGCATCCGCCTGGGTGACAGCAGACTGCTGGGCGAGCGCTGGCATGGGGGTGCCAGATCAACATATGGAATGAATTCTGTACTGGCCATATATGGAGCGTGTCTTGAGTGTACAGAGTTTGATGAGGTCAGATATGGTCAACATATGGAATGTCAGAACAGGTCAGCTCCATATATGGAGATCTAAGGGTGGCAGTGTGGGCAGTGTCTTGAGTGTACAGGGTTTGATGAGGGCCTTAATTTTCGGGCCTGTTGAAAACTCTAGTTTTCCCAGGCTGCCGGGCGTGGTTGCACTAATTACTTTGGGGCAGGCTCGTCTATAGACAAGCGAGATTTCTGAAAAAAGGGAATGTTAGAGGCATTTTGGGGTAAAAGTGGGGAACCAGACTATTTAACATAATTCAAGCTATGGTGCTGAATCTCACAAACGTGGAAAAAACAAGGCTATGGTTATGTCATAAACAAATAATCTCCTGGCATTCATTGTTGCCTCAGTATCCAACCTATCAGCTCAAGCCAAAGGTGAGGCCTGAGGAAGCCTGACGATGAATGTTAAACGGATTGTGACATTAAAAAAAAGGTTTTGGAATTGTTCTTGTTTTTTTAGGTTTTCTAATCTCAATTGCACCCAAAAAACATGAACTTTTAACATTCGGTAGATTTTCTGTGATCTGGGGTTTTCTGGCTAAACAGGTGCTCTGATTTGCCGGCAGTAAGTGACATCACTTACTGCAAATCCCATATATGTCAATGGGATTTGCCAGCAGATGTCACTGTTTCACTGTGTTGCCTGTTTTCATTGTAGCTCAAAAGGCCCAAAAAACCCCAAAGAAAACTTCAGACCACAGAAAATCCACTGAATGTTCAAAGTTCAGGTTTTTTGGGTGTAATTGAGGTCATAAAACCTAAAATAAAAATAAATGAAAATGAATGTCATAAAACCTTTAAGGTGCAACGTTGAATGCCTTGGTTTATATAAGTGCACTTTCCTGCCCCTTAACAACACTTTCCTCTCTTTCATCACAGGGGATGTTTTCAGTGGTGTGTCAGTGTATATCCTCCCTGCTGGCATAGGTAATGCCAGATGCCAAATCTTTCAAAGACAAATCCACCAGAATGGAGGACAGACTGAAAGTTTGCTCTCTTCTAGTGTTACTCATGTAATTGTAGATGACAGTATGGACTGTGACAGGGCTCTCCGCCTTCTGAAGTGGGATAAGATGCCACCTGCTGTTCATCTGGTAAAGTGCACCTGGCTGAGTTCATGCATCACAGAGAAACAACTGCTTGATGTAGCTGACTACAGTCTAATCTCTCCAGATCGGTCAGTGTGCCAAGACTGCTGCTATAACATGCTAATGCTACTAGTGGTGTTTAACTTTTTATTATCATTGTTTCCATCCCTTTAGACATAGAATGGGGTAGCACTGATGCTATAAAACAAGTCATTCAAAATTTTAACCACTTGAACCCTATGAAAGGAATAGAATACACCTGCACACTGCACACAGTCCTTCCGGACCTTCTTCAGGCATCGCGTTGCATTATTAAAAAGAAAATACTCATGTACCAAGCAAATACACAGTGTGCGGGTGTATTCTATTCCTTTCATTGATGTCCACTGGCCTACGCACCTGTGCATACGCCTGATTTCTAGGTGTGCGAATGTTTTTTCCTACAACCACTTGAACCATAATATCCCTATTCTGGGCTGAACATTGCAAAAACAAGCTCACAGCACAATGTGTTGTGAGCTTGTAGACGGCTATTTACAGCAAAGATATTTGGCGTAAAGGGGGAAAAATTGTGAGATTGGAAAGGAGTTAAATATATAGAATTAATTAATAATTAAGCAAGATGTGAACTGGCACATAACAATTACTGAGCAAAATGACTGATTGTTATTGAGGAAAACCGAGATTGGATTGGGATGATTATGATACTATGCTGTAATTTCAGTGTGTAAAATCTCATACCTGATCTATTAGGGATTACTGTGAAACTGAAACACACCAAGAAGATTTAAAAGAAGACTTGTCCAGCGTCTTTCCTGCTACACAGGACACCGTAGTAGAGCCACTGTTGGATCAAGAAAAACAAGAGGAAAGCACAAAAATGGTATTTTCATGTTATATGAAAGGAGATTTAGGAATGGAGATTTTATGGTATGTGAATATAGTTATCGTACAGGCTAGCACCACAACTTTAATTATTTTCCTATCACAGCTTATTCATTAATCTTCATCTCTATCTGAATGCTAAGTTTGATGCTGTGTATTTGTATTACTTGGGAACGAGTTATGCAATGACTGTTGCTCTTGTTACTTGCGCAAGCAGAGCGCGCAAGTAATGTGGTCGGCCTGTCTCATTTGTCGTGACAGCTGTTCCGCCATTTGAGGCTTACGCAGAAAAACATCAAATCTGTGCCCGTATTGCTGGACCAATGATGACGAAATGACCATATTTCTTACGTCATCATTTAGAGCTAGTCATACACGTATTTCTTACGTCATCATTTAGAGCTAGTCATACACATACGTGTATGACTAGCTCTAAATGATGACGTAAGAAATATGGTCATTTCGTCATCATTGGTCCAGCAATACGGGCACAGATTTGATGTTTTTCTGCGTAAGCCTCAAATGGCGGAACAGCTGTCACGGTTTTTGGACCAAAGTGACCACAGAATACCGCTAATCAACTTACAACTACACACTTTATACAGTATAGAGTATATATATATAATATGGTCATTTCGTCATCATTGGTCCAGCAATACGGGCACAGATTTGATGTATGACTAGCTCTAAATGATGACGTAAGAAATACGTGTATGACTAGCTCTAAATGATGACGTAAGAAATATGGTCATTTCGTCATCATTGGTCCAGCAATACGGGCACAGATTTGATGTTTTTCTGCGTAAGCCTCAAATGGCGGAACAGCTGTCACGGTTTTTGAACCAAAGTGACCACAGAATACCGCTAATCAACTTACAACTACACACTTTATACAGTATAGAGTATATATGTATGTATATATAGTATATGCCTATATACTATATATATATATACTATATATATTTCTTACGTCATCATACGTATACTATATACATAATCAATAAAAAATAAAATACCAAATTGTGCCTGATCTGCTGGGACCAGAGTACGTGGTGTGTATGTGTATGACTAGCTCTGTCATACGTTCTACTTTATGTACTTTACTTATGTACAGATCACCTAAAACAGACCTTTCAAAATTAAACACATTTCTCGAAAACATGGTAAAGTATATATCATCTCCGACTTCTGCAATTTTGATAATAGGAGATTTCAATGAAGACCATAATACTGAGATAGAAAGAAGTATAAAGACCTACATGTCAAAATTAGGCTTTAAACAATTAAATACAAATCCAACTACAGATTACGGAAATATTTTAGATCATGTATATTTTAACAAATGTGAAAGTATTAGTATAGAAATTGAAGTTAGAGACACATATTACTCTGATCATGATTTAGTATTAATATCACTATAGTCCAACATGAAATAGATTTAAAATTAAAATAAAAATTTTAATTCAGTTTATATACTTTTTTTTATAGGTGTTTACATGCATAAAGTAGATAGGTAGTAAATAGTTACACCTAATAATTACACATTTCAAATGTTCCTTCACAGAGATATTGAGATTCCACCGTTTACAGAAAAAGTATACTGTATAACATATTTTAATTCAGTTTATATACCTTTTTTTTCCAACACATATAAATGATTTATTTGTCTCTGAAAAACAAAAAAGGGATCCAGAATATATCTACAACAATAAAACAGTATTTCTTATATAGATAGAAACTAGAATCATACTTAATACTAAATGTTTACATGTATAGTAGGTAGCAAATAATTACATCTAAACATTAATCATTTCAAACGTTCGTTCACATAGATACTGAGATTTGACAGTTTACAGCGGGCGAAAACATTACATGCGCGCTCTGCTTGCGCACTAGTTGGCCATTTATGGCCTACTAGTGTGTAACAAGCAAGTATGCACTCGACAGAGTGCAGTTCTAGTTGAACCTGTTGTCAGAGACAGTATAGAGTGCGGAACGTATCACACACATACATACACAGAGATTCTGTGAATTTATAGATAGATTAAGCACTCACTGTGAATGTAATTCGCTCTACTGCTCCTCATTTGTGCATTAGGACTCAGACAACAAAGAGGAGTTGAGAGAAAAAGACGGGGTCTCACAGGGTGATTTGATTGCACTGATGACTGGCAAGCACCCCAAAGAGGAGACCTCTGGATCCAGTCACGAGCCCAGTCCAAGCACTGGACAACAGACCCTTGTGTCGAGCAAGTGGGTCTGTTCCCAGTCCTCTGAGTCCAAAAACAATAACTACAACAAGAACATCACAGATAAATTAGAAGTACTGGCCAAAGCTTACACACACCAAGGGGACAAGTGGAGGGCGCTGAGCTACTCCAAAGCTGTCAGTGCACTCAAGAGTTACCACAAGCCTATCACTTCATATCAGGTAACCTCATTTACTGAAGTTATCTCATGATTTATTGTTGATGTCTATTTGTTACGTAGTCGCATTATAGCACTTTAAACCCCATCAAGTCACTTACTAGGTTTATAAACTAGACTAGAGGGTCAAATGTTTTAATAGGGAAGCCAAACTACTCAAGCAAATACCAGTAATTCAATGTTTTCTTTGGTAATTTAACCTACATGTCAAATGTTAGATGTCTCCCTCAAAATGAGAAAGTAAATACTCTTGATCTGTGATGTCATCAAGTGTACAGCTTGGAAATATTTGATACACATTTAATAAGTTCATGACTTTATGGACTGGATTATCATATCTGAATATACAAGGTCATAATACGGGTGGGCAATATGGACAAAATAAAATATCGGCCCAGGCGGTGGCGTAACCGTCTGGGCACCCGACTGGTAATCCAGTCGCAGTGTGCCGCGGGTTCGACTCCCGAGCCCGACACGGCCTTTACTGCATGTCTTCCCCCATCTCTCTCCCGTTTCCTGTCAGCCTACTGTCTGTCCCTTCAAAAAACTAATAAAAGGCGTAAGCCGCAAAAAAATATCTTTAAAAAAAAATTAAAAAAATATATCAATTTACTCTATATTGATATTGTGATATATCAAATTTATTTTTTAATTTTTCAAAAAAGAAAAGCTATTTTTGACAACAAAGAGTAAGTATAAAATAAGAGAACACTTGGCATATATACCAGTCTCATAGCATGCCTAACCCTAAGCAAACAATATCTCATACAGTAGTGACCTTTTGCTTTCGCTGGCCATGGGAGATTGAATGAGCAAAACTGAGATTTCTTAAATGGTGCATTTATATTGTGCCGCTTTACAGAGATTACATTCACAGTTCACACACATTCACACACCGATGCCGAAGGAAACCATGCAAGGCACCAACCTGCACATTGGGAGCAATTAGGGGTTCTTGCTCAAGGACACTTCGACACTAACTCTGGGGGAGCCCGGTTCGAACTGGGAACTGCAAACTGGGAACCTTGCAGTTCCCATCCGGTCACTCTACCCCTCAACCACTCTTAGAGCTACAGTAGGATAAGGATATGATGTTATATCGTTTCTACAATCATACGATATATCATATGATTGTTGAAACGCCATGCAATCCTTTAACGGCTACCTATTCCTTTTGTTGCAGGAGGCTTGTCAAATCCCAGGGATTGGGAAGAAAATGGCTGACAAAATTGACGAGATCATGGAGAGTGGTCATCTCCGTAAAATAGATCACATTGGGGAAGCTGTGCCCATTCTAGAACTTTTCACAAATATCTGGGGTGCAGGAGCTAAGACTGCAGAGTTATGGTATCGACAGGTAAGCCATCCATGCAAACACAGATTATTTGTACATTTGCGTAGTTCACCATGGGCACTGTTGGAGGTGTGACAGGCCTAATGCTGCATTCACATGGGATCAGGCAAAAGTCAGACAAAAGTGTGTAACACAAACATTGAAGACAAGAGTGAGGACGCAATTTGTGATTGGCAGGCATGATTGGGTGGGGGATGTGCCACTGCCATTGGTTGAGAATGAGATGATGACTTATGATGTGTGAGTGCCCCTCACTTCACACGGGTGTGATTTTTAATAACACCGTGAATAAGTCATTATGCATTTCCTATTCCTAGTGCAGTTAGACTGTTTTTCTTTACAAAAAGAAAAAAGGTTATGGTGTGAATATTTTGTATACATTTTACTCATCAGAACCTTCAACATTGCAGTGATTTAAAAAATGGCCATATTGGGGTGCCTTTGGAGTTGTTCTTGGCTAGTTAGAATTGTATTAAAACCTGCAATGACTAGGCAAGCATAATACACTGTTGGTTATTATTTTCCAAAGGAATCAACAGGAATGGTTGAATAGAAGAAATCAATTGGAATACTTTATTATATTCTTCCTTGAGTGTTTAATTAAAACACCTTGCTGCTGCCAATAACATTTTCATCCAATATTGTTTTTGTAATTTTTAAAGATGCATATAGATTATTACATGATTATTACACACCTGAAGTATAAAATGAGAGGGAAATTGCATTTGATTTTGTTAGGGATTTCGGACATTAGAAGATATCCGCACAAAAGCTAACCTGACCAGTACTCAGAAGATTGGACTCAAGCATTATGATGATCTTCTACATCGGATGCCCAGGGAAGAAGCAGCCTCCATTGAGAAAGTGGTAATGTATCTCTGTTTTCTTAAGACCAATAGGGGCTATATGTTTTACACACCGTAAGAGAAGCTAGACTGCCTTCAAGTCAATTGTGAAAGAAAGGAGGTCATATTTATTACCTTATTGTTGTTGTATGCTCTTCATTTGGATCTGCAGGTAAGGGATGCTGCCCTGGCCATAGACCCAGGGCTGTTGGCCATGGCATGTGGTTCGTACCGCCGGGTGAAGGCAACATGTGGAGATGTCGATGTCCTCATCACTCATCCTGATGGCAAAACCCACAAGGGGATCTTCAGTAAAGTGCTACATACTCTGCATCATAGTGGTACGCTATATTTTATTATCCAAAAACCAGAAATGTTATGCAAGTAAGTACATTTTATTTATAGAGCACATTTCACAGACATAAGAGTCACACAGTGCTTCACAACAATAAAAGCAAAACATGTCAACAATAAAGCAAGGAGACAGAAAACAGAAAAATCAGCACTGGTGAAAATCGAGAAATCAATACAGGACTATGTTACAAAGGCCTGTCTGAAAAGGTGGGTCTTTAAAAGTTTTTTTTTTTACTTTTAATGGAGTATGGTGGGCTCAGAAATCCAAATGTGTGTCATGAAGGTCCTCTTTTGTAGTGAACACAAAGTTGCAACAAAATAAATCAATTCAATTCAACATTGTTCCAAACTTCCACCCTCAGCAAGCTATTTTTGCGGCAACGAAAACTCCCACAGCTCCTACAGGCTGGGGCGGTGTCTGTCAGTGAGCAATCTGAGAACCCATCATCAAAAAATAAAAGGATAATTATCTACTCTTATTTACAGTATATAACATTGTAATTCAATGATTTAATGGTGTAGGCGTCGCTTGTCATCGTACCAAAACCTAACTTCAATTAATCAACTCACGGAAGACAGTTGACTGGCCCTTGAGTAGGCAGGCTACTCGCTGCTATGTTATTATTATTATTATTATTATATCGTAACATAATGATATATCATTGACGTAAATGCCGTTATATCAACAAGGATAGTATGATTAAGAAAAGGTTAAGCTTATGTCTTTTGCAATGCAACACATTGAGCTTGTAGGTCTGCTATTTTCAAAAGATTTTCATACATTTGAAAAGTACTTTAAGTACATTTTTATGTCAATACTTTTGTACTTTTGAGTATTTCTATATTGCAGTATTGATACTTTTGAGAACATTTGAGTAATTTTTCCACCGCTGGAGTTTCTAAAGCTAAAACAGAAACACACTTTCATTGATTTTACACAGGATTTCTGACAGATGACCTGGTGGGTTATGAAGAGAATGGAGAACAGAAGAAGTACATGGGTGTGTGCCGTCTGCCAGGACCTGACCGCCGCCATCGCAGGATTGACATTATCGTGGTGCCCTACAACGAGTTTGCCTGTTCGCTCATGTATTTTACCGGTTCGGCACACTTCAATCGCTCTATGAGGGCCCTGGCGAAGACGAAATCTATGAGCCTCTCAGAGCACTCGCTGAACAAGGATGTGGTGCGTCAAGGTAGTTTCAAGACTTATAATGGCACTCCACTTCCTACACTAACAGAGAAGGATGTTTTTAGTCTTTTGGGCGTACCATTCCGGGAACCTCATGAAAGGGACTGGTGATTTCACACTTGTAGTGTGTAGTTATGGAAATGATTTTGTGAAAATTTGTGATTGCGCCAAAATGGCGGTTTTCAAAGTTTGAGGTGTGACTGTTTAATTGATTTGTATACTTTATTAACAGTTGGCAGATTGGTACATAGGTACGGTTTACAAAGATTTTTAAAAGGATAACACAAAAAGCCCTGGGGGCCCGTTTCCATTGTGGTCCTTTCACAACAGGACCACAATGGTCCTGATTTGCACAACAATGATTTATCTAAACGTTAGGCTAAATCCATCTTTGCTTACTTCTCTCTTAAGTAAGTGTGTGTGTGTGTGTGTGTGTGTGTGTGTGTGTGTGTGTGTGTGTGGTCTTTTGATGATTTTGAAACCTGTGTAAGAACATCCATGTGTGCTTACTACTCAATACATGATTTTAGACTTTAACTTGAACAATAATATTGTTTTTTTTTTTTAAACGGGCATCATGATAATAAACAAACACTATGCGTGTGACCGCCAATCTCTTCATTTCATCAATCCTATACTGTTCTGGATTACTTTTTTTTTTTTACTTGATTGCATCATGTCACGTCAGATGTTGACAATAGTTTGATAACGTTTTCATTTAGTTACAACTTTGAGTAGTAACTTTAAGTAAGGTGTTCTGGTGCTTATAGTGGGTAATGAGTCAAAACATTAGGTATTACATTCAGAATCAGTCGGATATAAAACATTCCTCCTTTTTCCAAATATTTGTTGTTCTCTACACGTTTGTCACGGATCTGTTGTTGTCTTCATGAAAGGCGCATCAATCTGTGATTGGTCCAGTCTTTCCAGTCTGAACGAAGAGCCCAATCGCAGGTCAGTCCCAACTTCCCAAGTAGGGGCAGCCCTGCAGGCCCCTTCCTGCAGGCTGCAGCCGTTACCTTCTCGGTCAGTCCGCAACTCCGCAAAACGAGTGGTGATCAACGCAACGGTGCACCCATCACGTTGCGCACATGGAACAAGTTGAGGTGACCACGCCAGTGACGCCACACCCAGCAGAGGCAGAGTCCTCTGTGTGGAACAGCTTGTGTAACAGCTGGATCAGCCAGTGGCACCCGAGAGCAACCAGTTGCACCAATGTTGTGCTTCCTTCAAATGTCCAATTACGCGCAGAGGAGGCGGTGCGAGAAGTGGCCTCTCAGTGGCGGCCCGGGCCGTAAAGTAGTTTAAAGAAGGTGTTTTTGAATAAGAATATGTTTTGGATGCGTATGTTTTCCCCGTCTATCTAGTTGTTGGAGGAATGAGAGGTGTATGTTCGGCTCTCGAGATGGGATTGTTTTTGCACGTCGTCGGCTCTGTCACCCCGACGGAGCCCGCAGCTGACGGGGTAAGACTGAAGACTTCCAAAACAAGGCTGTGTTGCTAATGTTGGCTAGCTTCTTTGCTAAGTTAGCAAACTGGCTATCGTGGGTTAGCTCATCAGCTAGTGCAGTAAAGTACCTGTGCCTCTAACGCGCCTGGTGTGTGTGTGTGCCAAGTTTGTTCAACTAGTGTGGGCGAAATGTATGTGTGCAACGGCAAAGACGACGATTGCTTAGCTTAATGCTAAGCTACTATAATAGCAAAATGTTGGAAGTCAGGGCAGGGCTACTTTATTAGGGCCTGTTGTGTTGTCCTCTGTATCATGATAGACAGGAGGACGGTAGGTTATTTGAAAAGAACCTGGCTGTAGTTGGTTGACACATCAGTCAAACGGCTATAACCTATTTCAATTACACCGTGTTTTTTCTATGATCATCTATTCCTAATAAGCAGAAACGCCACTGCAAACAAACTATATTGAGGATATCCAGAGTTTCTAATGGGAAACTTCTAAATCTCATGTTCTGCGACAGATCTGTCTTATTATTATCTCTGACATTATGCTAAATACACAAATGACACCTTGAACATGTCCTGGTTTTAATTCAGTTTTGTCAAAGTTGCCAAGAGACCTGAGACTAAATGCTACAGTAACCTGCAGGACGACTTCCTGGAGATTGGGTTACATTTTCTGTTTTTACAGTTGTATGTATGATACACAACGTACTCAAAGGGAAACATCCATTTACAATTGGTGGGGTGCTTTGAATTTGTACAGTAGTATGACAAAAGCTGTGTATGTATGGTTATAAAATGATAGCTTTTAAGATTTTTGTATTCCTTTTTTTTGCTAACTTATCTCCAAAAATATTGCTTTTATTGTGTAATTTTAGTTTTGGTGCATTTGAGTTGAAAATGTAATGACAAACAGTAATGTGGATAGTGACTTTCCATGGTGTAAATGTTGTCAATTTTGCTAATTGATTGTTTGATATGAAAGTGGACAATCTCTGAACAATTGAGCAATCACCCTCAGGTGACACACATGAAAACTACTGACTCAAAAAGCATCTTGCTGTTACAGGTAGATTCAGTGATTGTGGGAATTGCTTGCATTGATTGTGGCATGCAATCATATTTTTAACAATATTTCCTCTATTGGAGAGCTGTAATGTAATTTTAATGTGTAAAAAGGAGCTATTTTGAGCAGTACCTTTAAAAAAATAATTTCCCAATTTATGTGCATTGTATCTGTCAGACTCCTACAATGCCTATATTGGTGCATCAACACAACTGATTCCCTTTTCACAGCAAGGACATATGAAGTGAAAGTGAAAGGGGAATAACTTTTACTATCTACAGGATGATGATGTTAATCACATTTATTTAGTGCAACTGCAAAGTGTTGACCTTTAGTTGCAGTTTGTGTAGATCGGTTTGCATTTTGTTATCACTAGATAGCATAATGTGCTTGTTAAAATATCTCAGCAAAACCACCATAGACCTGCTGACAAAGTCTAAAGTTCTTCAAATTATATATTTTTTGTTCTATTTTTCTGGATTTCGATAGCTCAACATAATATTGTTTGTCGTCTAGCGGAGCCTATTACTGTTGACTACTAGCAGAGTATTAATGTGTCGTATTGGGCTAAACCACAGGCTCATTTAACAACCTCATTTTGAAAGACTACTAAGTACTATCATTTGATCAGCAGCACCATAGACATTTATTACTCACTGGCTTATCCAATATAAGGATCCATCTTTTTTGGGGGGGGAAATTCATAGATAAGGCATGGCAGTTACGTTGGAGAACGATGTATCCATGAGTAACTGTATTTGTGTATATGTATCATTATATATGTACAATTTTGTGAGTGTCTTGTAAGCCCGTGCGGGCTGGGCATCTTATGATGTAGGACACTTTAATAAAAACTCTTATCTATCTGCAGGCCAAAGTGGGGATATCTTTCAACTTAGGTGTGACTTTACACCGTGATGCTATATTACAATGTCATCAGCTGTGTGGCTTTCCTACAGCTTCAATGATGGAAGAGCACTCCGATCTACTGTTTGTGGGAACCCTTTAATATGTTTACCGAATCTAACAAAAGGCTGTATACCTAAAACAATTTCTAGTGGATTACCACTAGAAAGGACGTGTAAGGATTTTAATTTGTAATTTGTATATACTTAAATCAGCAATCTTTCTCTAACTATGATGAATTATTAGGTGTTTTCAGGGGCTGGCTTACCACTGTGTTTACTGTACTGTTTTGTGTTTCTCAGTCTGCACAATAAACCATAACACAGAAATTATTGAGAAAACAACAGCTTGATATGTCTTTTCATGTAAACGGTGAAATAACTTGGAATAGGAAAGGGGAGGTTATAAGTCTGTGACGACGTCTAGATTATCATCTTTTCTACTATCGGGACTCACAATGGGTGTCAAGGTATAACATCTTAAATTGAGCAATGGTGGTGGACTAAGGTGCTAACTGCTAAGCTTTTCCATGTACTTCTGTTTGTTCAAAAATATACAGCCAATGACCTTTGTCACAGCATTCGCCCTGTACTCTATCTGAAGAGAGAAGTGATACAATTATATCTGCTATAAATGTATATGGCGTTTTTGGAACCGATATAGATTTCAGTATTACATTGGATAGATGTCAGTATTGCATTGGATAATTAGCAGTAAGAGGCCCCAAGGGCGAGGTCGTGTGCACTGAGTGACGGCAGACGGAAAACTGCTGGGCGAGTGCTGGCGCTTTGGCATGGGGGGTCAGATCAACATATGGAATGAATTCTGTACTGGCCATATATGGAGTGTGTCTTGAGTGTACAAGGTTTGATGAGGACAGATCAACATATGGAATGTCAAAACAGGGTGGGGAAGAATCAACATATGGAATGCAGTTCAGCTCCATATATGGAGATCTAATATAAGTTTTCATAGTAAATGCAACCTAAGGTCGCAAATATAGCAGCTGGCCGTACAATAGTTGTTTGATGTGAGTGTATATGTTGATGATGCTCTTGCAATGGGTCTAGTCTACAAGACCACACACAACACTAGAGGTAGTTCAACAAACCAAACCACGTGCAACCCAGATTCGGCTCAAACAAGGGATTAAATTAATTTCACTCCTATGACACCAAAATGTGGAACGCTACCCTACCAACAGCCATTAAGACATGTGAATCCCTTTGAAACTGGCCCCTGTAAAGTCTGAGCTTCCCCCACACCCATTTCTCCCCATTAGTTATTCCCTTTTTTACTCTCTTTATATGATGATTTTCTGTTTTTTATAGAAGTGTATATTTGTACGTCTCTATGTTCTGATTAATTGAAAATGGTCGACCCTGTGTGTAAACAAGTGTAATGCTTAACCATGGCATGGATCGTCCACAAAGTAACAGTTTTTGTATTGATTTGTGCTTATCTATCTGAAATGTTCCCATTCTGCATACTGATAAATATTTCAATCAATCAATGCTTATTGCTTGCGGTATACCTGTACCTTGTTCTGATGATAATCTGTTCATGTTTTGATCATCTGTAACTCAAGTACAAAACTATACTCTATATTGAATCAACCCTCAGTCACCATGTGATTTGAAGTTGAACCTGGTCCAACCTTATATGACTGTATTGTAGTACTTAACTCTGCCTGGCCTGTATTCCCAGTGTTACCCACTGATAGTGCAAACAGTCTTACAGTATTTCAAGGCTACACTGTAATTGACAAGGTCTAAGTCTGTTATCTAGACTATGAAATTCAGCTGTAAATGAAGTCATAAATTAGGATAAATCCAATCAACCTCTCATGCAACAAGTCTATTTGTCATATTGATTAGTGCAGTTGTTGGAAATTGGAAACATGGGGTGAATGTTTATTATTATATATCAATAACATTTGCCCCTGGCTGAATAAATAAAAATGTGCTTTGTGTCTATGTCCTCTTGCCTTAATTTTTCTGAATGATTTTAGATCCTGCATAAGCACTGACACTGTCACTCATCAGTAATCTCTGAGAACCCCCCCCCCCCCCCCCCCCCCATCAGTAACCTCTGATGGGGTCACTGGGATTATTCTTTGCATCCTATCTGCCAAGTAAAACAGGCCATCCTTAATAGGTAGGATATTGAGTTTACAGTCAGGAATGAACTAAGCAGTGTGGGTCTTGAGGAACAATGTTTGATAGTCTTTTTTTAAACCTTTCTCCATGTCTGAACATTTCAACACCTTCTCATTATTAGGCATGCTTGTTTGCTATTATGTCACCAAAGTTCTGGCGCAGCAGACATATCTTCCCTTAATATGGTACTGTGTATAGCACAAGAAAGGTGGATGGTGTTATTGTTGCCTGTTTGGATCGGAGACGGGGGAATCTAGTCTGTTCACATTCTTTTGTCTATCGCTGTCTGTGTGCTAAAAAGCAATTAACTATAGCTGGTCTCAGTTTACGTATTATGGCCAAGTGTTTGATAGTAGCATGACATAACAGTGACCGCTTTGTTTTGCAATATATATCTCTAGTCTAGCCGCTCTAGCATATTACATACTGTTGAGCCTAGAAGGGAATGCTCATTCTTGACCCATGGATATGGGCCTATTTTACCAATATTTACCAACTCCTCCTGACCATAAAGGACTCTGTTATCTTTGTAGCACAGGGTGTATACTAAGTGAAGACCCAAACAAACTAGATGGCTATCAGTATCCAATTGCAAGAAAGGGCAAAGCCTGCAGAGTGGAGAGGGCATGGTGGTGATTCTGGGAAATAGCTGTCGGGTAAATGAAAACAAAAGTTTAAGATAAATACAATGTGGACATCCTTTTTAATTAAACCTTTTTGATTCTGTAAAAAAAAAGAATGTTCATAAGTGGGGATGACTGATTAACTTGAGGAGTTTGTGCCTTGAGGTATTTGATCCCTGTGTTATGGGTTTGTGGTAACTTCTAATAACTGTTACTCTCTTCATCTCCTTTCCAATGCACTGCTTCAGCTAACATGCTCTACTGCTGCTTGGAAATTTCCGTAGAGCAATCCTGGGGGGGGGGGGGGGGGGAGGAGAGAGAGAGAGGGAGAGAGAGAGAGGGGGGGAGAGAGACTGTTAAACCTTTTACTGTGGAATAATGACCACGGTGGTCAAGACTCAATAGCTTGTATGGGACTTTTGCACTCTGGATCGCCATGTCTCTCAATCTGGGACCTACTATGGTAATTTATGGAAACCTATACCTGCAGAACTCTGGGTGGCTAATCATTAATTTAATATTGAATAGAGCATGCAGCCTGGGCTCTACCTGTATGCATTTGCTATGAGAGGATTGTGATTGCATAGCTCCACTTGTGTACTATCCTGCTCTTCATCGGTGGTTGATATCATTATGGACGGAATACATTTTGAAGGTTGTATTGGATGTTAGCGTGTTAGCAATACGGGTATGTTAATAATGACCTACTACAAACCAGGCGAAATAAATCTTTGACCATTTAAACTTTAAAGTAAGATATGGTCGATGATCAACTGATCCATCTTAGAGCAGTTCAAAATAGGCCATTTTGAGTTGAGTCTAACCTGTGCTGTAACTTCTGTGGGTTTATTTTGTTACTGTAACTATAATAACGCTAGCTGTCTTCTGACTCCCAGATGAATTGTATTAGCGTGTGACTGATGTTGCTTTAGACCTGTCCTTTGAGCTTTAATTGCTAACTCTTTATTGACAAATATTTTTGTGGTATTTTCTTGGAAAGTGATTCCATATTTAAGCGTTTGTCAGCTCAGAGCCATTGCTCACACCAGTTGAGAGTAAGTTAAAGGTGGGGGCAAATGCTTTTCTTTGCTTAAATAAGTGTTAAAAAGCTCTATATTGTGATAGTACTCATTGCTTTGAAATGTTTGTTCAGTAACAGGAGTCTCCATGTCTCCAGCTTTTTATAAAATAGAAAATGCATTTTTAGGTCGGGATACAAATTTGATCCAATCAGGATACTAAGAGAACGCAGTCAAGATACAGATTAAGCAAGTGGAATTAGAACACAAAATTAAGATGATAAATGGCTACTCTCTTCTGATTGGCTGAAACTTTGTCACCTACCTGAAAATGTATTTTCTGTTTATTAAGAGCTGGAGAGGCAGGGAGACACCTGTGACTGAACAAACACAATATAGTGATTTAACCTTTAAACAAAAAACTTTTGTTTTAACCAAAAAAAATCACTTGCCCTACCTTTTTTAAATGAATTTAATTCCCGTGTGAAGTGAGGGGGGCTCTTATCATCGTAAATCATCATACATCATCTCATTTCAGAATTTGCGTCCTCACCTTCTTCAATGTTCGTGTAACGCAATGTTTGTTTACACAAACACTCAAAATTCTCCATTCATTGTCAATGGCATTTAATGTTTGTGTTAGGACAAAGTTTGTGTTTACACAAACACACTAAAAGCTGTACTCAAAAATAATAGAGAGGGCACTGGAAATCCCCATATACCGGGTTGGAAAAGTGTGGCGGGGTCTATTTGGGGCCTATACGACACTTTTGCATCGTCTCGCATTTGCAGTAGTGTCACCTCCGTGCACAACCCAGTGTGCAAACTCGTGGGTCGAGCCCATACAGACATACTACTGTATTGTGTTGAAAGTGGTCTCCAGACCTCTTTTGAAAATGTTGACTTGGACTAATGTAGAATGTAGATACATTCATCTTGCATTCTTTTGTCAGGTGAAACCTGACTAATGAAAGCTCATGAAATGTAGACGACTTAGTCATCATAGTAGCGACCTCCTCGTGATTGGTTGCCCATCATAGTAGCGACGTCGTTATTGGTTGCCTCTGGCCAATGAAACGGCAAATATCCCTGCCAGCCACGCAGGCTGCAGACAGTGCAAAGCAGCAGAGCAGATTACACTCACAGGGAAGAGCTCACCCCGAGTCCCCGACACGGCACATACTACAGTTATTTGACACGTTTGCAATGTTCAAACGTCACTCGATATAACTTCAAACTAAACGCAGGTGAAACAGCGCATCGCAGCCAAGGTGGGGGGTGCATGGCACGGTGGCAGACAGACAGCTCACAGCAAATGTTATGAGCTAACTGCAGCAGCAGCAAAGCCACAACAAAACACAATGGCTGGGTTTCTCAAAGAGATTTGTAGCTTGAACAGGAGTGCAGCACATGGGCACATGCCCACATACACAACCTAGACTAGAGCACAGCCATACAGTACATGTCCTCATTGCGCACGTAAGGCCTCCTGCATGAATAAATGTATAGAAGCAAAGCCGTTTCCCTAAAGCCTTTATAGCCTGCCCTACACACACCTGTCGATCTGTGGCAGAGATGTGTGAGCGGTGACTTTCTTCATATCATTTAAATATAAAAATGTCGTAATTAAATTAAATATTAAATATATTAAATATAAATATTTTTATCTCAGCATCATCTAGAGAATTTCAGCCATCTTGCCATATTTCTTTTTACATTTTTTAAGATTCTTTGATCATCCGTGACAGCCAATTTAGGAAAATTCGTCTAATATACAGTAACTCCTTGCGCTGTCTTCATTTTACTGCTGTGGCCAAAACAACAGATCTACAAGCTGTCGACAGCCATGGCGCATATATTAATGGCGTAGTAAAAAAAAAATTGGAAAGGCGGCCACATTGCGCAAACATGAACCACCCAAATATTTGTTTAATTTTGAAATTCATATATATTTAAACGATAGACTCACCACTGGCAAACTCTCTCTCTCTCCGCACTGCACGCACTGTTCTTTTGGGCATGACAGCGCTGAGCGCAGACAGACAACAGTGCATAATATGAATCCGAACTCCAACGTTTACAAGTTTATCGAGATGAAGAAAGTCCCTAGTACTCCCCACACAGTGACAGTACTCCATGTTTACGCACAGAAGAAAAAAACGAACGGAGACAAGAACACAACGGAGACAGCGCTTCTTTCACCTGACAAATATTACTATGTAATCATATAATTTCTTGTTTTTAATATATTCTCCAGTAGAGCCTACTTGCTCCATTGCATGGTCTTGATGAGTAACCAACCTACTGGTGATTATGGGTTGATACTAGCATTCAAAGTGTGTCCAGAGTCTACTGTACTGTGAAGTGACATTGTTTCTTCTTCCTCTTGTCCTCCAGAGCCTACTGTACTGTGAAGGGGTGAACAACCAGAGTTACAGCTGTGACTCAGGGCACTGCTGTGGCGAGTCTCAGTGCTGCAGCTATTACTATGAGCACTGGTGTAAGGACCTTTTAATTATGCCTCTCTCAAATTGTGTTATTTCCCTTCACTTCTTCACGAGCAACTGTTCTCCTCGCCTGACGTTGTCGAAGAAGTTGCATTTTCTGGATTTTCATAGTATCCTGCAAGTAATTCGCTGATAGTCAAAGCAGCTGAGAATTCGGCAACATGCTGTCGGAATGCTAAGACTGTTTTGACATTTCACAAGTGATACACAGTAGAACAAAAAAGAATAAAACAATGTAACACACACGGATGCAGACCTTTTACTACTTGCATTCCCACGTCATACACAAATTCTGGGGAACAGATATGCAAGTCAGATTTAACCGAAAGTGCTGTGATGTTTTGATTTATTTTTCAGTCTACTCTTCTTAACTCTGAAACCTTCACCGTGGCAGGGTTTCATGTTCTCCATTTGTCTGTGATGACAGCCATACTGCTGCTCTATGCACTACTCCTGCATGCATAGTATTTCAGTGTCCTCTCCTCTTACCCCAGGGTTCTGGTTGGTTTGGGCCATCATCTTCATCTTGAGTTGTTGCTGCGTGTGCCACCATCGTCGCACCAAGCACCGCCTGCAGCAACAGCAACGACAGCATGAGATCAATCTCATCGCTTACCGTGAGGCACACAACTACACCACTGTGCCTTTCTATTTCAGTAAGTCTAGTGCATTAATAATGACATCTCAGTTTGAAAATCGTCAGGATATGTTATAAAAACTACATTTATTGTATTTAGCAATTTTCTGCTGTGCTTTGTAAACAAAACAAAATTAACATGATGTCTCTATTCCTGAAATGTGTCTGATTATGTCATTTTTTAACTTTTCAAGTTTCATGGACATGAAACTTATTTCATGAAAATATACCCATCATCTGTTCTCAGTTTTGACCATGACCGTGGGTGTAATATTGACCTTTGACCCTTTTGCTCAAAAACATAATCATCATAATTCAATTTAAACATCAGAACCTACCACACATTTCAGGAGCCGGTTGGTGCCTTACTTGCATTACATCACAACCTATCTGTGTTGCCCAGTCTCTTGGAAATTACCTAAAATGAAAGAAAATAAATTTCAGTCCTGTCAATATAAAAATCTATCTATCTATTATTTTGTGTCTGAAACTTTATTTTTCTCTTCTCATCTTCAGGATTTCTCCCAAACTACCTCCTGCCTGACTATGAAGAGGTGGTCAACAGACCACCTACTCCGCCCCCACCTTACAGTGCCTTACACACAGGACCATCCTCAGTGGCTACTAGCCAACTGACCACTGAGCAGCAAGATAGCCACTGTCCAGCCATCCAGCCCACTCCAGTGACCCCAGTGTCTGACACCCTATGCTCCAGGTCTAGCCTGGAGTCGCCGCACACCCCCACCATAGGCTTCAGACACAAATCTGACAACAAATCTCCACAGACGGCCCAGGAAGTGGGCACAATACTACTGTCAGCTGGGCTTCAGGAGGGGCTCACTATGGAGGGGTCCACCAGCCAGGAGAAAAGGAGCGGAGGTGGGGATGACCCCTGCAAAGACACCTTGCTGAAGGACCAGGGGGTGCCTGAGGGTTGCGCTGAGGACAAGGAGCGTCTCTCCAGCGGGAGGAGAAGACGATTCACAGGGGACTCGGGGATAGAGGTGTGTACGTGTGGCATGCGAGGGGACCGTGGTTGTAGTGGAGCGGGGGGGACTGACCAGGACAACAAGGAGCTGAGGGAGCTGGAGCGCCTGCTGGGACGTGAGGAGGGCGAGGAAGAGGAGGAGGAGGATGATGATGATGAAGAGGAGGCTGGAGACTTCTGTGAAAGTTGCGGTCACCGCACTCCCATTGGCGTGGATGAGGAGCAGGTGCTGGGCGCTCCAGAGAGGCGAGTCGCACATGGGCCCGTCGGACCTGCGGCACCGCCGCAGCCAGCTAACCAAACCTCTAGTGCCTCCCTCCACACTCCGGTGTGCCTGCTCCTCCACACCATCAACGAGCAGGAGGGGCCGCACCACAGCTGCACCACTGAGCCCCAAGGTTGATGCACAGTTACACTAAACACCCCTTCACCCCTTCAGCCAACAGAACTCTGGGGAGGGAGTCGAGCAAGTGGACATTCGTCTTTGTGAATTTGAGAGGAGTAAGTGCTTTCTACAACAGATGTGTATTTTATGAATGTGTTGTCTCAGATTGTACAGGTGTGGGTGAGTTAGGAAGTGGGGTTGTTTAGAACCCCCAACCCCTCAGCCGGAATAGTGGCCTTAAACTGTGTATTGTGAGTTATGAGCCATCTGCAGCCTGCATCAATTGAAACTGCTCATACACAGAGCTCTTCTATAGCGCATGCTCCTCACCTCCTTCTGTTGGTTCTACTCGCCAAGAGGAATGCAACGACACAATGTTAGGAACTTCTGCAGGTGGGAACTGTGATGTCACAAACAAACAATCACGGACAAGCATGCGAAAGCACACTGCTCATTGAGCGTGGATAACCAATCATAAACATTTCTTGCACTGTTCTCTCTGGCCAGGCAGGAAATTACTCTTGAGTCTGCAAAGAGTCACTCGGAGCGAGAACATTGTGGACGATCGCAATGTGTTGAATCACCACAAAGTGTGTTTATGCAATTTGATACTGTAGTGTACAGGGACATTGATCAAGACTGTGTGGAATGTCCAATGAGACTTGTGCTTCTTTCTAAAGTGCTTTTTCAGATTGAAAGGTTCTGTTGTTGTAACTCTACACTGTTTTGACAGATATAAGTGCATTAACAGATGTTCATGAGGTGTATTACATTTTGCACATATGGTATTTATCATTAAGAGAATGTTAGCTTCAAGAAATGAATACAAAAATCATATCTAAAAACATCCAGTCTTTATTTAGAATATGCCATTTATTTTTAATGAATGCCTTTTTCATAATCTGTCGATGTGCAGTAAATGACGTCAAGAAATCTGCAATGCTATATAGACCTGTGATAAATAGAAAAAGCAGGCGGGTGATTTGTCCAAATATTTGTTAGCTTTTCATCAAGTTGGCTAAATTATTGCACTGTGCTTCTTGTTGTGAACTTTCATCAGGTTTTAGTAAAGTTGTCAGTACTTTAAAATATACAGGTAACATTGACCAAAAGGTAACCACTTAACTCTGGTGGCATGTCATTCTAGGTAATATTGCCTATTAGAAAAAGAAGAAGAAGAAATATATAGAGAATCAACTGCAATGCGGAATATAAAGATTCTGGCTAACTGGCAATTTGTGTCAGGAACTTCACCATCACCACCTTCCTTTACCAGCTATATAAAAAAACAAGCCAAAGTAGCGATATGGCAAGTTTCAAGTCATTCTTTAAGGAACAATAAACATTTATAATAGCTTATTACTGATCCACACATCCACACATATTTCACAATAGCCTGCTGACAGGCAATGGAGTCGTTTTGTTTCTGTAATGTGCCCATACATTGCGTTGCTGTCGGGTAGAAACCGTCTAGCCAACAGCAATTGATAGACTCTTAACGACTTGTGTTTATACCATTAGATCAGGGGTTCCCAAACTGTGGTGCACGAACGCCCTCTATGGGTGCGTGACAGGAAAAAAGGTAATGGCGGTTAAATGGTGTTATTTAACAAAGGGCAAAATATGGTAAACACTGTAAGATGTATTGAGCAACTGTGGGAGTATACAACAGCTCTCAGTGCAGTGACATTCCGTGATTATTGGCCATAACCATATTATCAAATGTATCATTTTTGGCCAAATACAACGAGCGTTGGGGGGCGTGTCAGCTAGGTCAGGAGGTAACAGAGGGTGCACGGCCAAAAAAGGTTTGGGGACCGCTGCATTAGATCAATGCTTCTAAGTCCCCGTCCACCCCCACGCCACACACACACACAAATGGTCAATCTTTGTGTGATATCTACACTAAACATCTTGCTTTTCCATTGAATATGCAAGGTGATTAATTACTAAGTAAATAGAAGATGACTGAGTTTATGTAGATTGCACTATTTACATTGACAAATTTATATTTATAATTTCAACCTAGATTTAGAAAGGTAAAACGGACAAACAAAAAAGCAAGGGTTGGCACATTGAAGCAGATTAGATAATATATTGGGAACATGGCAGCTAATATCAAACAAGATAACAAGCAGTGGTGCAGTAGAAGCTTAGAAAACATTAATATTTCAAGCATTAAAATACTTTATCGTCAAAAGAAAAATCACCTGTATGCTTTCCAAATCTGGCCTGCACACCTAAAATGCAGTTGTTAAAAAGCTGTTAGCAGTGGATTGATGTATGCCATAAATATGCCATTAGACTATGAATGTACTGTGTGAAACCCTGACATGTATTGTTAGCATAAACTTTGTGATAAAATATTGGTTTTATGTGTGGGAATTGTTTGGCCAGCCCAGAATTCGAATTATCAGATAAAAGGGGTTGTGTCATGTCGATGACATGTCGTCTCTATGGACCTCCTTAAAACACTGTAATGCCTAAAAGCACAACATTTTCTTCAGCTAACCTCACAGGCATATACTGTATACTTTACCTTTAGAAAGTAAGAAAAACTGTTCAATGCCCAGCATATAGCTGTTGATCACAACTAGATGCTCTGATTCATTATTCTTTCAAGAGTTAAATGAATATTGTACCCAAGCAGACACTTTTCTGAAGTGCTTTAAATATACATAACATGTATATTACATGTGCTTGCTCTTTGTAAGATAAAAAAGTAATATTCTTATATTGTGGTCCATACATATAGTATGAAGATGACCTATTGTTCATAATAGCTGAATCCTTTGTGTACTCTGTATTGTAAAATCTGTTAAAACCACTATTGGCACGTATACAATGTTCTGAGATTTTGATCCAAATACGTAGTTTCTTTAAAAATGTTAACACGTAATCATTAGCTTTGATGTTATGTAAAGACCAGGTCATTTTCTGCATAGCTGAGAAAATAATTGCCTTTCTTGAGACTTGAGTCCCAACATTAAATGTGTGAAGGGTACAAAATGGTGCATTTGACAAATGTTTAGACATCTTTAGAAACATCAGGGGCATCTTGCCAAAGACATTTGTGTTGCTGTGCACATATCCTTTGGATGTTCTGTTCATAAGCCATTTATTACAACAGCCAATATGGATGTTCAATAAACATATCCTTCAAAGCCATGCCAACTGTAATTGTGTTTATTATGAGTGGTTGTTTGAGTGAATATTTCTTCTATAAATGTATTTGTCTATTATCTGGGGGGTTAATTGAGTACTGTAAAGTAGGCTGAAATAAAAAATAATTAAAAAGAATATAATGTATTGTGTTAGAAATGAACGTTTCCTTTTGCCACCTGAAATCAAATCTTCACAACTTACTGTAGAGGGTGCTATTGAGCCGGAAGTAAACGCAATGTATCAGAGTCAAAGGCTCCGTCTAATGAGCAAATTTAGAACTTCAACCATAGAGTTGACCCGAACTTTAGCCTCGGTAGTCGGTACCCACTACCCAGGAGGCAGGCTTTTATTTTCGTTCGCATTCGGCACTAGAACATAAGCGAACTAGCTCCCTACACAGTACACACACCACACGGGAAGCAATGGCTGATGAGAGGTAAGGAGCAGTAATAACAGTAGCCCTGCATGGTCCAGAAACTTAATTATTGTAGTAGAATTAAATTGACATTAACTTTCTATTTGCTGTATAGTGCATGCTGCGAAAAACGCTTTTCAGACACCATCCTTCATGCTGATGTTAAGGTAACTTTGTTTCATTGACAATTCATTCCCCAAACATTTAATTTGCTTTAAATAGTCTTTCACAGTAGAAGAACAATATCATCATTAGCCCCATATGTGCCCTCTCCCTACGCTCATTCTGGAGCTCATGAGCCGGTCTACTTTAAACTGCAACCTAGCTCAGACAAATCTCCATGTAATTCAATTAGAAGATATCTAGCCTGTCCTAAACATGTTATAAACACTGAACTTGTTGTAGGCTATATATTATCCACGTGACATTTTCCATGTCAGAAATGAATCGATAAAATACATAATATGAGAGAGCACTCAGAGAGCCTGCTAGCTCTGGTTCATATGCATTGGACGGACCCCGACCAGAGCTAAGAGCCTGCCCAAGCCTGTCCTATCCCCGTTTGAACCAACTTAAGCAGAGACTGAGGTTCGAAAGGGGGCTACCCAACAAGGCTCCAGACTTCCCAAAACAAACTTGTCAGGCTTCTACTGGGCTTTTTTTTAAAACAAATAGCAGCAGCAGTCTTTTGCAGTCATTTTGGGACAGTCTTTTCTCAAGACTATTTAAAAAGCCTCAGATTTAAGATGTGTTTAAGGGTAATGCTCTGTGCCTACAAGTTCAAGTTAGTCATGTTGCAAACACTGAATTATAAAGTTTAGTCTACCTATTATTATGTAAAAATTTAAATACTGTAAAACTGTAAATCTGTAACTTTGTGAAATATGTTATTAACATGTATGTCCACAGGATTACTACGGCAAAGTTCTAAAGAAAAGTTCTGACTTGAAGACCAACGCCTGTGTGACCCCAGCCAAGCCTGTCCCTGCCTTCATAAGACAGGCTTTGAAGAGTGTGCATCCTGAAGTCTCAGATAAGTTAGTGGATTGTTGTATGATTTACTGTTACATTGATTGTGTTCAATTTAGGTAAAAAAGATGGTAAAAAGAAACAAAAAATTAATTGCACACACATGCACGTTGGGGGAGGGGGATTTGCGTGGTATCTGAAGGTCCCCCCACCTTCAGAGTGTGCACGCACGCACGTGCACGCACACGCACACAGGCACACACAGGGCAGACCCTGACTGCTTTCTGAGTTAACCACTTGAACCCTGGCGCAGATCTACAGTATCACAATCCATCGCACCTGTGAGCTTGTAGATCGGCTATTTCCAGCAAAGATATTTAGTGTCGAGTTGAAACAGGAGGGGGCCTAGTATAGAGCCCTGGGGGACTGTCTCTGGTCTGGTAAGTATAGGTTTTAAGTGGTTCATCCCGTCTTAAATTGGCAATTTATTTCTCCTCTCCCTCAGATACTATGGGTGTGGCCTGGTGGTGCCAGAGTGCTTGGAGGGGTGCAAGGTGCTGGACCTTGGCAGTGGAAGTGGCAGGGACTGCTATATGCTGAGCAAGCTGGTGGGGGAGAGGGGCCATGTCACTGGCATTGACATGACTGATGACCAGGTACATTGGCTTGACTATAGACCGATTCCGTACCGGTTTCATGGTCGCAGCCTACGTATTTCCTGTAGGCGGACTCGACGTAGCTGCGGGGGTAAAACCCTCACCAGGCTATGGGGGAAAAAATCCAGTTTGACCAAACACCTCTATCAGCATTGTGACGATAATATAATATTTTATTTTGAATTAAAGTAAAAAAGCGGAAAAAACTAAATGATCACGAGTCACAACGTGCTACATCTTTGAAAATAAGATAAATTGTTACAAAAACTCATATTGTGATATTGCGCAGCTTTATGATGACAGACTGAGTGGCCTCAGTTAACCCCCGCAGACCTTGAGGGCATCTGCTAATGTAACACAGCCTGCCTTTAGAGATGTTGTAAATATTGTTAAAGTTTAATCTCTTATATTATTAACCTTGAAGTATAGATTATTAAATTGAATACTTTATTATTTTATTACCTAGCTAAATTATGTTCAGTTCTCCAATTCGTGGTGGTGCTGTTAATACTAATCATACCATATTGTTTCATGCTCTATGTATGAATGTTTCAAAACAAGAAATCAGAATTGAGAAATCTGATTGTAATCAGGAGTTATACTTTGCCCTGGCTTGATTAGATAAACACTTTCCAAACCACTTAAACATGTCTGTTGTCTTCTAGCTTGAAGTTGCCAGGAAGTATGTGGACTACCACATGCAAGAGTTTGGCTACAAGAAGGCAAACATCAACTTTGTCCAGGGTTACATTGAAGCTCTGTCAGAGGCTGGGCTTGAAAAGAACGCCTTTGATATTATCATGTAAGACAGTGACAATGGTGTCACTCAAATGTTTATATATAATAACAAATCTTTCAACACAGACTTCGTCGCCAAATCCGGCTTTACGACCTTCAGTACCATGCAGTAAAATAATGGACATAACTTTGTTGGTTATTTTGTCCTTTAGTTCCAATTGTGTCGTGAATCTCTCTCCTGACAAAAAGAGGGTACTGACAGAAGCTTACCATGTTCTCAAGGTACTGTACAGTACGGTCACTATTTTGTAAACTCTCTAATCGTGTCACCAAATATGAGAAAGATGGACTGTCGTTTCTTTAGGAATCAACCCCATTTCCTAACTATGTTTTACAATGAGTTTAAATAATCACTGTTAATAATAATCACAAATGTTCCGAGTCATGTGGCATCAGATCACAAATATGAACAGTACATATGATCACACAAGTGATGATGAAGTTCCTGTAGTTATCATGCACAGCAGATGCAAAACACACAATACACTAACTATGATTTGATTTTTTTGTATCTGCCGATACCGATCTTTCCGATATTTTTATAGAACACTTATCCCATATCACAATTATGCAATATCCAAAATCACAAACAATATCCAGTCTAATATCATCATATGGATATAATATTGATACTAGGGATGTCCCGGTCATTTGAAAAAACCCTACTAACAACTTATTTACATATTACTGCTATGTTGTTGTTGTTGTTTAGGATGGTGGTGAGCTGTACTTCAGTGATGTCTACAGCAGTAGCAGACTAACAGATGAAATAAAAAATCACAACGTCTTGTGGGGTATGTTGCTTGCTACCTACAGTTCAGTCAGGACAACTCGTGAATTAAATGTAAATATTTGTAATGAATTTAAAATTAGCAATACTTTATATGGTTTGGCGATGAATGGATCTAATTTGAGGTATTCTCAGGGCGTATGCAACATCTCCCCTACCAAATATGGGCATTCCGAAACACCCCATAGTACAAAAAGGCTGATCTGGTGGCGGATGAGCAGCAATGTAAGAAACGGCAGCAGTTTCCTGACTGAACTGCATGCATCATGCACAAACAAACGCCTGTCATGAGAAAGTTGAGAAACACAAGATAGTGTCACACTAACAGAATTTATGGCATTTATCTTAACAGGCGAGTGTATAGGCGGAGCGCTCTGGTGGGAGGATCTCCTCCAACTGGCTGAGGAGGTGGGCTTCAGTCCTCCACGGCTGGTCACAGCCAATGAGATCACAGTGGACAACAAGGACCTGCAGGACATCCTTGGTTGGACTTTTGTATATATAACTTTATAATATAATATATAATATATAAACTTTATATAATTTTTTGACAGTATACAATAAAACCTTTCTAAATCCAAAACGTCTGGCGAGAATAGATGAATGTCAATCAATATAAAACAGACACGGAAGTAATAATTAATTAATATTCATTATTATATTATTACTTAATTAATATTGGATTTTTAAGTTTTTTTTAGTTACTTACTACTATTTTGTTACTGTTGCTGCTAAAATATTAACGAACCTAAAGCTGTCTACTTGTAGTTATTCATTTAATGAGTATTTAACAAATACAAATCTTTCATCTTTTGGTTTAGGCAATTCATATCACACTGTCTGAAGTGAATGCTTCTTTCAGAGAAGCAGTCCACTCAGTGGATGGTTTGGACTCAACATTAATTATTTTTCACCTGTGGGTGCAGGGGACTTCAAATTTGTCTCGGCCACATACCGCCTGTTCAAGGTCCTAAAAGATGGTGCCAAGGCATGTCAAGTTGTATACAATGGGAACATCACAGGGGAAGAGAACGTCCTTCAGTTTGACTGCCAGTATATGTTTAAGGTCAGTACTATTTACTGCAACTGAAGGACTTCACAAGCTGCTAAATGTCTTTAGACACTTATGCCCCATTAAACGGCATAATGCTGCATGTGCCTGCCTGTTTATAATACACAGGTGAATGAGATCGTGGAAGTGGATGAAGCAATGGCCAGCATTCTGACCCATAGTAGATTTGCTGAAGAGTTCACTTTCCAGCCACCAGGAGCGCCCTCTGAATCCTGCACAGTCAAGCCTACGGTTAGAATCATAATAAGCACCCTGAGTTTTGACTATCTTGCCATCACTCGTCTCGCGTATCCAGACAATCAGAGATCTCCACCTACTGATGCGGGGAAAACCATTGATAACAAACTTATACCAACTGCTTTGAAAACCAATCTTTATACACTCCAAAATTATATGAAGGACCGTCCTAAAATCTTGGCATTTGTGGACCACGTCATCATGCTCAAGTCATCACTATGACTCAGCCATAACCATATAAGGAGTTCCCAATGCCACGCCCAAATATGGAGTGTGTTGTCTAACTCCAGTCAGCTCAATATATGGGCACTTATATGGAGTTGGCTGATTTGTTTGTGCCTGATGCTGCCATGAGGACACATTAGGTGCAGGCACACTTAAGCGTCAAGAAACACCTAGACCAGGCGTCTCCTCCGGGTTTTTAAACACCTGTTGGATAGAAATGACGCTAGTGCGTGGCTTTAACTTGTAGCGTCGGCAAAAAAACGGAAACGCTTTGTCGACGCAACAAGTTGAAGCCACACACTAGCGTCATTTCCATCCACCAGCTGCCTAAAAACCATGTAGAGACGCCTGCTCTAGGCATTCTCTTGCAGCCTCTTGACGCTTAAGTGTGCCTGCACCCATTGCGGGTTTATACATTTCTGAATGGTTTCCACCCAGTTTTAGCCCCTTCTTGAATTCATATGTCACCAGATGTATCAGTAGGCGAAGATCTTTGTTCATCATGCTATGCGAGATTATCTCACCACGTGATCTTTGGGCACTAGAGGTCAGTATTTTGGTGTCCGTTTCAAGTATGACACACCTAGAGAGCCCCACTCTCTAGCTAGGCATTTAGCCTTGCATAGTGTACACACACACACATACATACACACACACACACACACACACACACACACACACACATACATTATTCACAGGCTCAAGGTCAAGCAGCTGTCTTGGATTCATAACCAGACTGTGGACTCATGCTGGTGAACCTTGAACAGGAAGGAATGTTCTTCCTTCAGCCAATCAGTTCTTGTGACCACTCAATTCACACACAAGCATCCATACACACACCTATATTTAGATATTTTTAAGACAGAATACAACGAGAAAACTTGACACCTTGACACATAACTATGACACCTTTTTCTCTTTTGATTTCAAAAGATCCAAAAGATATGTGCTCTCCATTCAAATCAATTGCTGCTTGACCTTTGGACTTCAGTCTTTAGATCTCTTTCTCCAATCAATGGAATGCAACGTGAGGATAGTAATAAATAGCCTTTGGTCTTGTTCATACACTGCGTACAAGCACAGCTACTGTGGCATGCTGATAGGATGAACCACCAATGTCCGATAAAAGAGCTGCTGAGTCATAGTAAAGCCAAAGGAGCCATAAATTCAAAGACTTAAAGTGCAAACACAAATTGTCCCGCAATATGCACAACATTGAACAAGCTCATGGGTGGTCAACTATTAAACAGTTGAGAAATTTACATTGATTTCTTGTGTGTATCTGCATGTGGGGCTTTCAATAATGTATGTGTATTACTGTCCATTTAGGTAACAATAATAATGTGTATATTGTATAATGTATGTACGTGTATTACTGTCCATTTAGGCAACTGTAAATCCTTTTGAGCTGATGATACAGAAACTGGGAACTGGAAGTCCAGCTTCAACCACAGGGGGGTGCGGCGGCCCACGTTCGTCTGCCTGCTGTAAATGAAAGAATCCAAAGAGAAATGGTGGCTTCTGCTTCACATTACATTATCCTGTGTCTTAGTTCTGATGCCTTTAAAATGTATTCAGAATAGGAATGCCTAGATTGATGTGTGGATGTACAATGTCATGTGATTACTTTAAGTCTATAGGTTCCATTCCTCATGGAAATACAAATTGTGCATTTCAGTGGTAGCAAGTAACTACCAGTAAGTACCTTTTACTCAAGTACTGTCTAATTGAGTACAGGTTTGAGGTACTGTTAATTTAGTTGAGTGTGCCCATTTGTCAATATGTTATAGGCTACTAAAATATATCTATAAATATTGTACTGTTATATATTTCGGCTATTAAAAAATAACTATGGTACACAATGCATTGCGAGCTTGTAGATCAGCAATTTTCTGAAAAGTTTGACACACACACACACAAACACACACACACACACACACACACACACACACACACACATATATATATATATATATATATATATATATATATACACATATTCTGTTGCATAATACTAATATCCACTGCATAACCCAGTAAAAGCAAATGTATCATCATGAGGTTCATAGTCATAGTAGGGAATCCGTTTAAAATATGAACCTATTTTCTCCTTTGTTTTGTGTTGGGAAATTCTAAACTACATTGGGTGATCAATTTGATATCCATACCATGGCTACTGAACAGATGGCAATATTGTTATATTTATTATATAAGTAATAAATCAACCCTTCCAAATCTTTAAGCTATGTATCTTTGAGTCTTTGTGCATGTAATATGAATACTGCGATTGATATTGTTCTGTTTATAATTATTAATTATACATTTATAATGAGCCTATAGTACCTTTGATGCAGGACTGTTAGTGATGGAATGGAAAGTAACTTAAGTAGAGTACTTGAGTAATTGTAGCTACTTAAGAAAAATGTACCTCAAAATTGGCTTGAGTATTTCTATATATTTTTGTATACTTTAAACTAAGGCTATAGCCTATACGTTTATACAGAAGATTCTGATAATTTCTGAGATAATTTCAAGAACTACCCGGACAGTATCATTCGCAGACAAATATTGCACTTTTTAGCCATTTCACTTATTTGCCAGCTTTAGTTAGGCTACTTTGCAGACTATTAGATTATTGATACAAAATGTATATTAACTGATAAATTATGATTATTATTATTATAGGTTTAAACTACCCAGCAGCACAAAGCCTAAAGTAGGATAACAGCCCCTCCTTTACCACCTGCTATACAATAACGTGAATCCAATTTGTCTGCATAATTAGGATCTTCACGTTCAAGTAGGACTTTCACATATTATGTGAAAGTCCTACTTGCAGATCAATCGGATATATAACGGTTTAATATATAATTATAATGCAGGGTACTGTATTATCTGTATACATATTTTTGGATGCAGGACTTTCTTCATTGTGCATGGTATTTCAACTTGTACTTCTGCACCACTTGACTGTTAAAAACCAACTCCATCTGAAATTCTGCTTTAAAGTTTGATTGTAGACCTATTCTTCCTTGGCAAAAACTGCATAGACCTAGTCATGCGCACCACGACTTTTGAGCACAGAGCCCTCACTCATGGAACAAACGAAACTAATGAGTGGAGGGCGCTACTAATTAGTCTATTACAATAGTGAACCACAGTGGCAATTTCAGTCACTCAGTCAGATCTGCCTGCAGCAGTTTGATGTCAGTCTGGTTATTTGGTATCGCAATTATGATTGAATACTTCTTCCAATATTGGATGTCTTGTGTAGCATGGTGGGAAAATCTACACGCGTAGCAATGTGACGCATTGTGAGCTTTGTATACATAACATTTTTGAAACATCTCTCCTACTGTCCTACAATGACATGCGGAAAGTAAAGTAAGGACCCCGGCCCGGGTTGAAAGAGGAGAGTCCTGTTTATATCGTTTTCTTACTGTGGAATTTGATTTGTTGAAGAGACTGTGAACTCCCCGCCCCTGATCAGCTGCTGCATTGATTGGACGGTGCCGTCGCCTGTCTCAGGGACATCAGGGGGGCACACAGCCCTCCGCTCATCAAGGATCAGTTCAGTATCGGACGCGGAGTGGAAGCAAGCAGGTCCCCGATGCACGACACACGGCCACCCTCGGCGGAGATGACGGCGGACTCCGATTGGCTCTGATTTTTAAAAACCCCTTTCATTCAGGAGGTTGGGTTGCCCATGATCAATATGGCAGAACCTTCAGCCCCAGTACCGGCCGCTGCAAAAATGGCGTCACTTAGCCGGGTTCGAGCTCTGACTGTGATTTTCTTAACTGTCAGCGGCTGTTTGGTCACCCCGACAAGTGGCAAAGAAGGGTCAGAGGAGACTGTCATCATCGGCCTCCGACTGGAGGATACGGACGACATTTCCTTCATGGATAGGGGCTACCTGCGGGTGAGTGAACGGTCCCGGGTGAAATTAAGGATCTACGGGCACAACATAAACAACGAGACCTGGTCCAAAATTGCATTTACGGAACACGAGCGGAGCCGATCTATAGGGAACGTTGACAGCTCGTCAGGGGACAACCAGAGCCAAGAGGATACATCTGGCTTGCATCCCTGCGGCATCAGGACTTCGGATATAATCATATTGCCGAGCATCATCCTGAGTCGCAAGACGTCAGGGATAGTTGAAATTGAGGTCAAGCCACTTCGAAAGACGGAAAAGAGTAAAGCGTATTACCTGTGTATCGCCACCTCGACGCCAGCCGTGGCTGGAATGCATGATCCGTGGACGGAAAACACATGGATCTATCACGATGGAGATGACACAAAAGTCATAGTGGTGGAGGAGAAGAAGTTTCTCCTGCCCTTTTGGCTCCAGGTTATCTTCATTTCCATGTTACTCTGCCTCTCAGGCATGTTCAGTGGGCTGAACTTGGGGCTGATGGCTCTGGACCCCATGGAGCTCCAAATAGTCCAGAATTGTGGCACAGAAAAGGAGAAGAATTACGCCAAAAAGATAGAGCCTGTCAGGAGCCAAGGGAATTATTTACTTTGTTCACTTCTCCTCGGAAACGTGTTAGTGAATACAACACTGACCATATTGTTGGATGATATTGCTGGTTCTGGGTTGATTGCAGTGGTGATGTCTACCATTGGAATAGTCATCTTTGGCGAAATTGTGCCCCAAGCTATCTGTTCCAGGCATGGCCTTGCTGTAGGAGCAAACACAATATTCCTTACTAAATTCTTCATGCTTCTCACCTTCCCCGCTTCTTACCCAGTCAGCAAACTGTTAGATTATCTGCTGGGTCAGGAGATAGGGACCGTGTACAACCGGGAGAAACTTCTGGAGATGCTGCGAGTGACAGATCCCTATAACGATCTTGTCAAAGAGGAGCTGAACATCATCCAGGGTGCCCTGGAACTTAGGACTAAGACGGTGGAGGATGTGATGACACCGCTGAGGGATTGTTTCATGATTCCAGCTGATGGCAATCTTGATTTTAGTACCATGTCTGAAATCATGGAGAGCGGTTACACTCGCATCCCAGTGTTCGAGGGTGAAAGGTCTAACATAGTGGATCTACTGTTCGTAAAGGACCTAGCATTCGTTGACCCAGATGATTGTACCCAACTTAAAACGATTACAAAGTTTTACAGTCACCAGTTGCACTTTGTATTCAATGACACCAAGCTAGATGCGATGCTGGAGGAGTTCAAAAAAGGTGAGTTGGGTTTCTGAAATTATATTCATAGTCATACATTTATTTTTTCAGAGAGCACATTGTCATTTTTACCCTGCTGGGTTCTTCAGATTGAACATTGGGTTGAGTGCTAATTAATGACAATTAATTAAGTGTAATTACACTTACATAATAAGTCACATATCGTTTTACATCAATGTAGAGTTTTGATTTTAAAGTGACAAAAGTGATTGCATGAAAACATTTAATCTTTTTGTAGAATGATAAGAGGATGATGAGTAATACTAGAATAACATTTAACAGACAGCCTGTCCTAAGAAGGCTCTAAACACATTGTAAACCATTGTGCTACTGTGTACTCAAGGTCAAGGTGTGTGAGTAATGACAACATTTCCAGCTAGAACCTTATTTTCTGGAATTAAAAGAGGGGGAGAATTACCGATCTTACTCGATTTCACAAGACATTCCGGGTACTCAAAGGAAAAGTGGCAGAGGGGGTGAGAGGGGGTGTTGAGCACATGGGCAGTCTTATCGGAACTGCCTGATTATATTAGTCACCACACGACTCAGGTAGGGGCGAGAAGCACTTGTTGTGGCCCCTCTGATCGCTTCTCGTAAAGGGGAGGGTAAGGGGGTGTGTGTTATCTTTAGACACATCACTTCCATTCTGTGTTCACGTTCACACTGTTCTCTCTCTCTCTCCTCCTCTCTGTGTTCTCTGTCTGACTTGGGTTTCCCTTCTCCTCACTCTCCCACCTTCTTACTCTCTTCATTCATTCAACTTTTTAGCCCCCCACCCACCCCCACCATGACCACCACAACTTTGGATTTGTGAATGCATTTAGGACATGTGGAAATGGTGCAACAGCAATGCTAAGGTTATCAGGTGGGGGCATCTTGTTTGAGAACCTGCTTAAATCCCTCTCTCCCTCTCTTGTGCTTGCCTCTGAGTGATGGTGGCGATAACTCCTTTTGTCCAGCCCCTGGAATGCAGTTGTGTGGATAATGAATAACAGCCCCTAAAGCCCCTGTGTGCTGTGTGTATGTGCATGGCACTCAAGAAAGATGTTTACCTCACCACAGTTTACCTGATGGTTTGCATACTTACTCCCTCTTTGTGGCCTCTGACTAACTTATTACCGGCTCATTGTTTGTACATTTGTGCAAGTTTCTTGTTTCCCTGTAATGACGAATGTCCAAACATGTAATTACAGTAGGAGTAGGCAATGATGCACTGAGCCAAGGTGCCTGAAACCGGTGGCCAGAAAATAAAATACACTAATAGCTTCTAATAGCAAATTATACATTTAACAAAACAAAAAAAATCACACTCGTGTGAAGTGAGGGGCACCTTTTTTTGTCCATAGACAAGATTATGGACTTTGTAATGTTTGTTTTAAGCATTCCCACCTGAGGAATTATGCGTGGGGCGGCATGCCCCCCACCCCCCACCATTATTGGTGTGTTTGGGGTGCATGCAGATTTTTGGGGGTTCATGCAAGAAACACATATTTGTCTTTCAAGAGTTGCTTTGTTGTATGTATGTCATTCCATCACTCAGTCTGTCCAACACTTTGGTCACGGGCGAGATAACTCGAAAACCACTGCCTGCATGAGCTGAGCACATTAATGGTTCCTGAAGGATAAGGCTTACTAATATGGTGACCTCATGGCCTTTCCTCTAGCATCACCCTCAGGCCAAAGGTTTGCAGGGACATAATGGTGGAACTCTTGGATTGTCATAGAATGTGCAGAGCACTTTCGTGGTCCCCGGAGGATGAGTCCTACTGATTTTGGTGACCACAACATGGCCTTTCCTCTATTGCCAACCTCAGACCAAACTGTAGTGGGGACTCGGGTGTAACTTGTAAGGATGCACTTCTTTGGGCTGACTGGGTATAAGGAGTTGGAGTAGCATGGCGTCTACGGGCATTTTCTGCTGGTTATTAATTTATACTGAGTGAAAGTAGAGCAATACTTACAGAGCAATCGTATTATGTATAACAGACAACAATGTTTGCCTTAGATTCTAAGGCAAACATTGTTGTGTCTGTTATACATAATACGGATAGGATGTAATTTGATCACATCTGCCGTTCTAAGGCTTAGAATGGCAGATGTGATAAAATGACATCCTACGTCCAGGCAGCTACATAACATGATGAAATATGACACCAATATCTTCCACTACATTTACAGCAAGCGGTCTAGTTATATTTGGCCATGCTTTAACCACTCATGGCTGTAGTGATGCTCATTTGTGTCAGTATGTGTACCGGTATGTGTGTGTCCACTTGTCTTAATCTGTTTGAATATACTGAGCAATATTACACTAAAGCAATTAAAGGCCAGTTGGTAGTATGAAGCACTGTGTGGATGGAGTGTCAGTAAGGTCCCTGGGTTCCTTTTCCTGGCATCGGTCCAGGGGGAATTCGCCTTTAGCTTCTCTTGGAAGGCAAAAGCAACCGTTTTAAAAAGAGTTGCTGAGGCAAAGTTTCATGTCAATCTGGCTCTGTTCACAGCACACACTTAGTCAAAAGTGCTTTGTATTATAAGTCATTGTTAATTAATTTGACGGTGCTTGTGGAGCTGCATGGTCGTTGAAAAAAGAAAAGAAAAAAGGATGGCCATGTGTGCTGGAGCACCTGGGGAAGCCTACAACATTTTTTCACCTTTGACTTGAAGTTTTGAGTACCTTTCCTATTGGCAAAGATATTTTCTTGATATTTATAGACTAGATGATCTATATCATTAGAATTTCATATTGTCAACTTACAGTACCATTAATTTATTGTACAGGATTTCATGGCAGGCTACTCAGTAACAACAACACTAAACCAGCATCAACATAAATGAAGTAAAAGAATGAATAGTGTAGTAATACAAGCAATACACTCAAACCTTCAGACCGGTGAATCTGGACTGGAGTATTGAATTTGATAAAAAAAATTATGAAAGGGACAATACTGTATACAGTGCAATTGTCTCATTGCAAGGACTTTGCTTTGGTCAACATTTACGTTAACTATCCCCATATTCCAGTATCTGTAAGGTATGACAGTTGTTCAGTAATAGATATAAATCCACAAAGAAAAAAATGAGAGGCTTAATTTAGACATTGTAGTCATTTTCAATCTGCAACCTTTTAATTGACATAGACTCCTCTGTGGAAACTTCTGACCCCGTTGTTAATTGCTTTCTGTGATTGCAACAATTAGTGTCTATCAACCCGGGGGCACTTGACAAGCTGCAGGGTTAACGCTTATTAATGAGTGGTTCAGCTTGTGTTGCTTGCAACCAACTCAGGAAAATCAGCTGCTTTTCAAAGTTCAAGTGATGCCCTGTATTTATATAATGAAAATGAAGGTTGGTCTCCCACTACCATGTATTATAGAAGGCTGTGTCTTTTTGTGCAATAAGGTTTAATTGGATAACTATTCCTACTCTTTTTTGAAGGTATTCAGTATTTTACACATTGTTTTGTTTAAGGTTGAAATGTCCTTGACTCCTTGTAACAGTTTGCTCCAACTAAACATGGTTCTTATAATTGTATAATCCATTATTTCAACAGTTGCACCCTTACTGAAAATATTTTTTGAATCAGGCTATAGCCCTATTTTATAACAATGCATAAATCCACTGTTGAGTAGTATTGGCTCTAACCTAACCAGGGTACATGTGCTCATCTTTAGACTGTATTCCCTGATGTAGAAGGGCCTACGTGATGCTTGACACATCTTGATTTAGTTCCTTGCTTTCTGCAATATAGGCCAATCTCTGCTTGACAACATATTCAACTGCTTTTGCAGTTTCCTTGCACTGTACTTTGTCTTTGGTTTTGTCTTAAGCCATCTGTGTGAGAAGTAATTTGCTTATAATGTTTTGGCCTACCTGGCTCATTTGCTGATGATTTATCATAGTACATGTGCAGAAAGCATGTTTGGTTGGTTACCCTTGGTGCTAACACTGAACTAAGAGGTGGGATTAAATGGCGTCATGTTGGCAAGAACAGTCATGATTCCTGGTGAGGGATACCCCTTTGAACACAGCATGGCTTCTCCCTGCGGGCCTCTCTCTTTATCAGGACAGGACTGATCAAGTTCTTCTTAGTTTTGTACGCAATCTTGCAGAAGAGAGCAGTGGCAATACATTGTCTCAAACAGGGAGTTTCATACCCCCCCCCCCCCCCCCCCGTTGATAAATATTCTTAAATGCATTTAAAGAATGCCGTTTTGTGTTACTGTAAATTCTGACAATAAAAAATAAATAAAATAATAAATAATAATAATTAAATTTAAAAAATCATCATAATCGGCCATGATCCCTAGTCAGTACATTTTCTGAAGCATTGTGAGTTTGTAGAATTCTAGCTATTTTTGTACATTTTTAATAGGGCTTGTTAGTGGTTAAGTTACAAAGGTTTGTTAGAATATGCCCAGATGTGTGTGATTGACATGTTGTCTGGTTAAAACTGTGGGTCTTCCTTGTGCTTGTGTTTTAGTTTGATATGTAAAAACACGGGCCTTTCAATTGGCCTACATTCCTCAAATTCTGGTTCAACATGGAGTAGGACTTTAAGACCTGATTAGTACCACAGCAAAGTGTGAATCTAGCCCCAATACATTCACTAAGCTTGTCTGATCGGGCATTATGACTTTTCAGGTTTCACACGTTCAGGTACCTCACACCACTCATCCAATCGAAAGAAACAAACATGTCTTAAGTTGGGACTGGTACTGTAGCTACTGAGATGCCTGCTCGTTGCTAGTGTCCTACAACTCCTGTTATTGTGGGCCACCTTGCAAACAGTTCTGTCACTGTCAGCTTGGTGCATTTAGCAATAGATGGGGAAAAAGCTTTATCCTCCAAATTTGCCTCAGTTGTCAGACCGGTCTTTTGCCTGCAAAAGCAGCATTTGAAGATAAATTGTGCCATTGGCTATTCATTAAAATGAATCACAATGAGGGTACTATTCCCCCACAGGGATTTTTTTTAAGCCTAGAATGAAAGGAAATTTGACAGAAATGTTCCCTTATGAATAGCTTTTGATCTAAACCTCTATGACCTGTCCTCCTCGGCACTCTTCTGGTGAAAAGTCCTTTATCTCGTGTGTACAGATGCATCAATAGTGTGCTTATCACAGTGACAAGAGACTTTCACAAATGCCTTAATTTTGTGTTTGCCAATTTTCACTTCCAAAGTGAGTCAAGAATAAGGGCCGATTCATACTCCTATTTTAGAGCCGAATAAAAGTCGGTTCGGCTCTGTAGAGCCTACAATGTGACCTCATTTGAGGTTCGGGGGGGCGGGTACCGTCCTAAAGTCGGCTCTTCGGTGCTACTGAACTTTTTTTTTTTTTTTTTAATATAGTTTTTATCCCACGATTTTGTAACCCATTTTTCACCCCTGTGTCAATCATCTAATGTGATCCTGGGCTCTACACACCCTCCACCAACCTAGTCCCCATATATGGGGGACAAGGGGAGAGCAACGGACTTGAACTCATGCTTCCTTCATGCCTGAGTGTCCAAGTTGCTCCTTTACACCTGACAGGGGGAGTTTCCCTGGTTGAACGTAGCGCGTGGAAGGAACACGTTATTCCAACCAGTTCCTTTCCCCTCCATCAGGCGCCCCGGCTGGCCAGGGGGAGGCAGTTTAGTGACCAGGATTACTGCATGTTTTTTGTGAGGGTACCTACCCTAGGGGACACGGGGAGAACATGCAAACTCCACACAGAAAGGCCCTTTCGCCCACCCCGCCTTCGGGTATGGGCACTGATGACGCGGAGGAGGAAACATGCCGCCAGCACCCACAGCGTCCCGAGCAGGAATCAAACCCAGGACCTTCTAGCTGTGAGGCGACAGCACTACCAACTGTGCCACCGTGCCCCCTTTGCTACTGAACATTTCTGACGAGCCGAAATCATTTCGGCACTACAGCGCCGAAACAGCGGTAAAATAGGAGTATGAATCGGCCCTAAGCCGAACACCAAACTGGAATTTGGTGGAAGTGGAAGCATGCTAACTTCCAGGGGAAGTTCAAACGCTGGAAACTTTCTGCCTTAGGTCATGAGTTGACCAGGCTTTTCTCTTCGCAGATGAGTAAGGCTGGGACCAAGGCTATCTTGAAGTCAAATCTGCATTATTTCAGTGCACTGTTTTTCACAGAGCGGATGTTTGGGAAAGTCCCGGAAAAGATGCGCTGTGATTGGCCAGTAGTCACTTGAGTGGCAGCATGGCGTAGCGTGCCTTCCACACTTCCGGCGCACTTCCGCCCCAGCTTGTAAATGTAAATTGTTCTGCCCTCCTGTCGACACACATGGCTCCAACGAACTGCAGCGGCCAATGAAGCATCTATTTTGTTTTATATTTATGGTTTGAAGGACCCGGAAGAACGCTCTACTTCCACTTTTTTCCGATTTGGACCCCCAACATTGGGTGTCCAAAATGCTGAAGTGCTAATGAGCGCTCAATGTTAAACCCCAGCTGCGCAGAGTTTACTGATGCTAAATGCACGGGCCGCCTGCAGTTCCAGCTTTGACCACTACGTCTCGGTGGCTTCAACGTTGGCCAGCCGCTCCGGGGGCTTGGATTGCACCAATGACTGTCTTAAACCACTTAAACCCTTTATTATAGTTAGTAAACAAATAAGTTGACAGAGTTGGGCTCTTAACATGGTCCACTTTTCTCTCTGCACAAAATCCATTTGGTCCATTTTTCTCTCTGTACCAAATCTCTCAGCTGAAAATAGTCGATGTAGATCGGCGAAGCTCACAATTGCATTGCGAGTCAGTGATGTATTGTGAGCTTGTATTGGCTATTAGCAGCAACTTGTACAAACTACAAAGTGTATGCTTGTAAATCTGTTTTGCATTTAAAGTGATTAAATCTGTCAGCGGGGTTTATAAATATTGAACCCATGAAAAGTACTAACAAGAGCTTGTGACAAAATAACTAGTTAACTACATTGGATCCACTGTCCCCCCCGTTTCCTGAAAAGTAACAGTTCTGAACATACAACGTTTCCACCCGACAGCGACATTGCAACATAGGGAATGCCTGCTGTGCTTGTTTCACACCCACCACAGCATATGTATGTACCCCTCAACTGACCACTGCAGTCATTTGGCAGATTCTAATTTCTGAAGCCCTGAAGCAGGGCTTTGGCAGCGTTGTGTTGGGAATCTAAGCAAGCAGCAGCAGAGGCTGCTACCAACACGGGTTGCTTAGGATCTGTAGCTATGCACTATTGAGGAGAAAAGAAGTGTTATTATGCAATCCAGTTACCAGCCACCCCCACTCTCCTTTTTAAGAAGCTGTTTCCCAAACAGAGATCGTATGAGACAAATGTGTTTTTAACCTTGTGGGGTAAAAACAGTAACAGGTTGCATAGACCTGCTATAGACCTTATTGTTGATGTTGACATTAAAGAAGTGCAATAAAATGAGAGCTCAATACAGATAAGACAGACATGAACTACTTTGAACACAGAGCTACATAAATCTCTACAGAGCAAGCCCCGACCACATACCCATGCAGAGCAAATATAATAATAATAATAAAGATCTGTATGTCAAATAAAGTAATAAAATAGGCTACAATGTATTCTTATATGTATATAGCCTGAAGAATTTTGGCATTCATGCTTTGTCTGGCCCTGCCTTTGTTTTGTTTTGTTCTATGTGTGCAACACTGTCTGTGTTTGGTCTGGTCTTGGTTTGGGAACTTTGTTTCTGCGGGAACTTTGTTTTCAATTGTAAACCAATTAAACCAATGAATTAGTTACAGACCTCCCCAAACTGTCTTCCACCTAGTCCAGCATTTGTGTGGAGAGTCAATACAGTGGGGAGTAATGCTGTAAGGTTTTCACATAAATAAATAAATACAATGAGAGAGAGAGAGAGAGACACAGAGAGAGAGAGAGAGAGAGAGAGATTATCAGGCATGCTGCCAGCCTGATGCTGCATGCCCGAAGTTTGACAGAAAAAGGGCAATGACAAATGGGCAGGTGATAATTTGTTGATCATATATCCATTAGCTTATCTATTCACAGAGACAACTACCGGTAGACAAAATAATTTGATTAAGTTAATAAACATTACATTACTGTCGACAGCGAGTTTGCGCAGAACCGGAATAGGTGCCATTCTGTGAACCGCTGAAGTTAACACCTTGAAGGCCCGGGCCTATTTAACCCATTAATAAAATGTGCCCATCGTCAGCAAGCGCCTCTAGGCTGTAGAGCGATGTGATCAGCACTCGGGCACATGACCGTGCACTTGAACTTGGCGGTGATTTACGCCATGGTGTTAATAGTTTTCCGCTTGATGTTTTGGTTTCCTTGCGCCCGGATAAACTGCAACCTTGAATTCTACCAAACCATCCACAGAAACCGCATTTGTTTTGTCCTTTTCGGTATAACCCCTAGGAAAGATAAGACAGCTGACCAATCAGTGCACGTTATTCACCCTCACAATGCTTTCATCCCTCCCCTCACCCAGGGTAAAGAGAGGCTGGGTAGGTAATCTGATTTAACACATTAATGCATGCAGTGAATTTTAAATGTTTAATGCTTTAATTAAAGAATTGTATGACTAGAAGACACTAGCCACACATTCTGATATGACTCTTTTCGTAGACGATAAGTCACTTAAACTCACATGCATGTACGTGCGTCCACACACACACACAGAGCACTCCTCACTTAGCCTGGGGTCCACCTATGCTTTCTATGGCATAGGCAGCTCCCAGCCGGATCCGCCGGGAGAATCTAGACACAGCTGCGCGACATGAGACTGATTAATTAGAGCGACAGAGAGAGAGAGGAGTGTGTGTGTGTGTGTGTGTGTGTGTGTGTGTGTGTGTGTACATGTGTGCGTGTGTGCGTCAATTTAACAAAGATGCAGACAATCCGAAATCAGCAGAGAGTGATCGACGTTTGCGCTACTATATGCCGAATTGAAGTGGACTCGGACCCAGACCTTTTTTTTCCTCCCTGGAAATAAAAACGTCTGGGTTTCCGAGGCTACTCCTCACTCAACTTGTGAGACACGTGTGCTGAGCCTATGAGTAGCTCTGTATTGAGAATTATGATATTATGTTCCGGACAAAAGTCAATTAATATTTCTCTCTTTCAATCTTTCCCTAGCATGATATTGTCTTTTGTTAAGAATAGACAGAAAATAGCCCATGAAGTGCTTACAAGGAAAGACGGCAAGATTCCCAACAAGCCCATATACAAGCAATAAAGAGCATTGCCAGCCAAGGCTGCTAACATTTGCTGCACTGCTTTGCAATACCAGGAGTATGATAATTAATTATTAAATGATATTAATGATGATGATCATGTTCCATTTAAAACAGCCAGTAAGTAATAATAATCATACAGTATGAACATGCATTCTCTATTTCGCTTGGTGGGTCATTCAAGACGAGAAAAAAAAAGATCCCACTGTTCCTTCAGTGTGGGACCATTATGAAGCAAACATTAGCTGCAGCAAGGAGGCAAATCCTTTTGCCAAAATTAGGCATGATGTTCACATCATGTCACATTGTGACACACTGATCATGTAGATGTGCTATTTTTCACCTTTTTTGACATTCCCAGAACAGGGGTGCTGGGTTCAAGTGGTTCATGTGATCCATGGTGTGATCCATGGAGACAATGTGGGATAATATCATTTTTAGCAGCATGCAAAGTCCATCCACTGTTTATGAGATTTATTTACCATTTTATTTGCCACGCTAGGTGGCAGCAGAGTGTAGTTATGCATTGCCAGGGGGATTCTTCTATTTTTGCTCATGTGCATTTCCAGTTTCCCGGCCTGGAGACCACCATTGTAACGATCGGCTATTATTAGCATTAGCTCACACTGTTTATCTTTCGGAGTCGGAGGCGTTGTTTAAAGCTGAGGCTCAACCACTTCATATATGGTGTACGGGAGGAGGGGGGGCTGAGTACGGATATATACGGAGTTGGCATATAACGTCCCATAGGCGGGGGGTACGGATATATACAGACTTGGCAAAAAAAGAGTTAAGGTAGGTCACCCAGCGGTAGGCCTATTGCAGCTGTTCGTACCCGAAACAGATACATAGAGACATAAAATAAGTGTAAAAAGGTATACTGATGGTGCTTCTAGGATCAACACGAATGCAGGCTTAAAAGAAGAGAAGATCAGAGCACTTAACAAATGTGGAGGGAATGCCTAACACTCATGAAGACCGTAACTGGTCAAAACATGTTGCAAATTGTTTGAGTGCTCGGATCCCCTCTTCTTTTTTTTATATAATAAAAAAATGTATGCCAAAAAAATTAATGATGGCAATTTTCATTGCAATACGGATACATAGGAACTTGAAGTCTACTAGATTATTGCCATTGGTCCAAACCAGAAGAACACAATCAATTGATCATAACTTTCTTTGAAAATGCACGTGACCCGCCCATCCGACCATGACAGCTATTGAGATTTTCAAATGATCCCTGATACAGAAAAGGTTGAGAACCACCGATATAGAATGTTTTGGAATAGACAAAAACAATCTTCCTGGGTGCTCACCTAATCCCCAGTTTCCCCTCTTCATTCTCAATAGCACCATAGTTTGGCATACGGTTTGTAAAGAAAAACTCTCCACTCTCACTTTCTAGCTCTAGGGAATTGCAAGTTCAGTGACAAACTGAGCTATCCTAGTGGAAAACATGCAGGAGATATTCCCCTTTAAGGCTGATGGATGGATTTGTATTCACTCTACCTCCTAAAATCCAGAAGCTTACAATTGTACGTTTTTTATTTAATTATTTCTAGTAAGTCATGTGCATGGATATGTTTGTTTTGAATGTCCTTAAGATGTTATCTTTGCAATTTGGGTGTTGTGCATTATGTCATACTTCTGAAATGAAAGGAAATAGCTGCCATTAGTGTAGCTGGATGTGGTTATCGTTATTATGTCCCATTACCCTAAACATATTTGTGTGATTTTGAGAAATTCTGCCTTTAGTCCAGGATTGAAATAAACGTGGTCTTCCTTTTCCACACTATAGCAAAGTTATTGGCTACCTCGGTTGTCAGATAGTGGGTTGAGGAGGGGTGCATTTGTTTCACCATTGACAATCATTGGCCTTGATTTGCCTGGCGTCTCGTTTGATTGATTGATTCATTGAGTGGATCTGAGAATGACAGTCGGTCTAGTGACAAGAATCTTTTGCAGCACACTCACAGAAGCAGAGCCACTTGCTTGAGGACTGTGTACTGTGCAGCGAGCCCCATCCCCCTCCTTTCACTTTTTCTCTCTCTCTCTCTGCCTCTCCTCTCCATATTGTCCTCTTGTCCGTTTCCCTCATGGTTGTAAATTACAAGCGACAGAAACCTCCAGGCCTAATGCCCTGCCGTGGACGCCTTCCAAGCTGCACTTTTTGGAGAGCCAAGGGGCTGGCTTCATTGATAACACCAGGCACACTGTCTGTCCCCTCCAGTTACTGACGGGATGAAAAGCCCAGGCCTGGCCCTTCACAGGCCCGAAAGACACCAGTGCTTTTTTAACAATCAGCTGATGGAACTTATCTCCAGAGACTTAAGCAAATCTCCGCAATGAGAGTGCAGCAATCTTATTGTTTCATTTTAGGTTGGCTGGTGTGAAACGCACCGACACTGAGTGGTGAAGTTCAAATACATTCTTGCGTTGTCCAGTGTCCTGACACATCTGAATCAGAAGTTACTTCTGTACCTTCGACAGGCAGCCTCTGTAGACATTATTAAAGCACAGCTCAAGACCTACTTCTACACTCTTGCTTTTAATTGATCTTTTCAATTCCTTGTTATTCATGTCCTCACTGTATTGCATTACTGCTATTATTTTAATGTTTTATGCCTTGCTTTTGTTTTCTTTTTTTTCCTCCATTGCTCTGTAAAGCACTTTGAGCTGTATTTCATGTCATGAAAGGTGCTATACAAATAAAGTTTTATTATTATTATTAGTAGTAGTAGTAGTAGTAGTAGCTTCTGCAGTTTTCATACAAGAATTCTTAGTTTTTGAGATATTGGCATATTAAAGCTACTTGTTAAAGGGATATTTCACTTTCAAACATTTCAGTATTTAGATATTCTTACAGTGATGTAAATAGGTTTTCAATATAATGGGTCCCGGGACCGAGGGGTGCTCTTTTAGATGGGTCCCGGGACCGAGGGGTGCTCTTTTAGATGGGTCCCGGGACCCAGGGGTGCTCTTTTAGATGGGTTCCGTGACCCAGGGGTGCTCTTTTAGATGGGTCCCGGGACCGAGGGGTGCTCTTTTAGATGGGTCCCGGGACCCAGGGGTGCTCTTTTAGATGGGTCCCGGGACCGAGGGGTGCTCTTTTAGATGGGTCCCGGGACCCAGGGGTGCTCTTTTAGATGGGTCCCAGCCAGGGACATTTTATGAGTCTTACTTCAACGACGTTAGAGTACAGTACTGAGTACAGTATTGCATCCCAGGACCCCCGGAGGGTGACATGATTGCGTCCTTTCTCAATTTAGTGAGTCTAAGCATGCAGGATGCAGGCTATTTTCATCACTGTTCTGATCAGACACGCCCGCTTCCTATGTAATGATAGATCATCATCAAAAACACCGTTCCTTGAGTCTGGTGAATGATATTGTGCTAATATTTGACAAGGCTGTGTTTCTTTTAAATTACTTTATTCATTTTCTTTTTTCCCCCCCAAAATAAATGAAGAAAGCACGCCCCCTCACGCATTGGAAGGCCAATATCAGTCGCCATAGGACGGGTGTTTTCAATGAATCTAACATGGATATAATGAGTTTGATTTTTAAAGAGCATATCAATTAGTTGTCACGCTGTGAGCTTGTAGATCGGCAAATTTCACGGCTCATTTTCATTGTCCTGCGAAGTACAGTATATATGGCTTATGTGTTTCGGCATGGTGGTTAGTTGTCAGTATCAGTTTTATATGTGGGATGATTTCCGATGTTTAATTTTCTCTGAACAGGCCACATTCTCACAGCTTAGTGTACGAGGCATAGGAGATTGCTTTTGATTGGTACTTAGCTCATTCTAGC